>NC_137818.1:49866413-49886413 GCF_963921795.1 Nannobrachium achirus
TTTTTACCCCCTTTTTACTCCCTGTTTAGTTTTTATGCCAATGAATTCCTCCCCTCACACATCTCTGTGTGTCATGTTGTATCCTACTGGCTCACCTGCCAGTGAGGAGCCCCCACCGGGAGGACGTAGAGCCTCCGTCCTATTTCTCCCTCCCAACACTCCCTGTTGACAGGTGCCGCAACCAAATGGACCCTTGTGGGTCCATTTGGTTACATGCGTACACTCTCAGTTACAAATTGGATAAATTAACTAAGGATTTTACCGTGTAAAAGATACACACACGTTAGAATATCGTTCAGCTTCTAAACCTGCTAAGGGATGCTTGGCTGGCTGAATAATTCAGCAGCACAGTAGCAGTTTTCACAACAAAAAAATGACAAATCTACAAAAGAAAGTCTCTCTGCTCGCTACTGTCCAGATGGTGGGTTTTCGGGCTGCATCGACTAGCAGAATATAAAGAGCTCCCTTTTTTGGATACTAGCCATGGTCGGGCTTTAATAAATTGGACAACATTGCCATCTTTCATATTTAGGACACACTGCCAGCACAAATATTGCAAAGGATTGTACTTTATTGTGGATAAAGCAAAATTACTTTGACAATAGGATTGCTCTACTGTCATTGCCTTGTCGCAGTGTGTTACTGTGATAGATTGATAGACAGACAGACAGACAGACAGACAGACAGACAGACAGACAGACAGACAGACAGACAGACAGACACAGACAGGCAGAAAGACAGGATGTATCTATTATTCTACACTTAGAGGAGACTTGTGTACAATTTATTTTGTCATTTTCCTCGGTGCAGCTGCAGATGACATCTTCCGACGGATATTAAACATCTGATTATGAAAAAAGCACCCGTAATTATTTTCCTTTTGTCTTAATAAAGCAGAGAGCTTTTTGTTTACAAGTTGCTCGCAACCATCTGCAGTACTTAATTAACAATTTGTCAACGTGCCAGCTTGTGCACACAGCGTTGTTTTATTCACAAGTCACATTAAAGGACTTCCTCTGATGATTCCTATTGTATAGCCAATAACCCAGAAACCCTGAACATACACAGGCAAGACATCTTTCTTTACACACAATGACTCCAAATATTCTGTGCCAGGGACCTCCATAAGAGAAGATGTGTTACAATTTTCAAATGTTCAGAATTAAACTTTTTGAAAAGGTTCAAAAATAGAAGATCTTCAATCTCACAACGTGTCGCATCTTGATGGCTAGTAGATTAAAAAAATAATGCTCAAGCTTAAAATAGGGTCAAAATGGTAAAACTCAATTTGATGCTGTATCAACTCATTTAGTTGGGGACCCCTTCAAGGACCACTGGGGGTCCATGGACCCCACTTTGAGAACCACTGGTCTAGAGGAGCATGTTGACTCTTGAGACAAATGAAAAACAAACAGTACCTGTGCGCTGTGAAATATTTGAATAACTGAGCGGGCCCAGACCTAATCTGCCAAGGGCAATTTTTCTTTGCAATGGCAGATTTGTCTGGCTACGCGAGGCTACAAAAGAACAAGATTACAGATACAGTACAAGCGCATCCTCCTTAGTGATAGGCTGAGTTGCTCTAGCCTGGAAACATGATGAATCTGCCACAGCAAAAAAAGAAAAAACGAAAGAAAGAAAAGAAGCCTTGGCCATATTGGTCCTGGCACTCTTCGGTTTGAATTACATTTCGCTCACCCCAGAGTTGAGGGTGACCAATCAGAGCCCACTTATTCAAAGTGGGAACATTTTTGCTATGACGTTTGAATCTGTTTGTAACCATTGGAAATGAATCTTCCTCACCGAAGTTCCAGACTAATATGTACCCAGTGATATTAGTCGATATAAACCAATCAGTGTGCCCCCTGGTTTCAGAGGCATCATAGTCATGGTGATAGGACTTCACCGTGACTATGATGGCCTCCACTTCTTATCTCATTTTTAGGTGATAACTTATCACCTAAAAGTTGAGGTGTTCACCCTTCACCTCGGACTATGGCAGGCACACCCACCTGGGAAGAGACCACGGACAGAGTTAGCTAATGTGGAGCGGGGAAAGGGACATCTGGGATTCTCTGCTGGAACCGTTACCTCCACGACTCCACTCTGATAATAAGCGATAGAAGATGAATGGACGTGTGTGGACTGACGGAAGGACAGAATAGCAGTCAGCGTTCAACTTGGTCAAGGCTCAAGACAAGTGTTTTGCAACTCAGCGGAAATATGAGCGATGCATGTGCATTAAATACCGGTAGCTTTTCATACTGAGTCGTGAACCAACGCCCCGTCGACGCTGCACCGCAAAGGTTTTGACGTGGCATTGAGCATTCAGATGCTGATCATGTATGAGGAGGTTGTAATATTTAGTCATAGAAAAACGGTTCCAAATGCGATGGAACCAATTCCAGTTGGATCTGGTTCCTCCGCTCCAGATCCCAACCCTAATAAAAACAGGTTAAATAACCCTTATTTTAACAACTGTGTTAAAATACATTTACAGCAACTAAAGAAAGCACTGAGTACTGTATGTGTGTATGTGCTGTGTGTGTGTAGGTAGCGCTGTGTGTGCAGCCTGCATACCAACACCTTGAGTATCACCTGAAATGAACCGTGTCCCTGCAATGCTACTGATGGAATGCTACATCCCACTAGAGAAGCTGTGTGTGTGCGTGTGTGCGTGTGTGCGTGCGTGCGTGCGTGTGTGTGTGTGCGTGTGTGTGTGTGTGTGTGTGTGTGTGTGTGTGTGTGTGTGTGTGTGTGTGTGTGACTGGAGTTACAAGTGGTTAGAGCCGTGCAGGCACACGAACAGCTATCCTGGAAATGTTGTCATGACCTCTCTCGCTCTCTCTCTCTCTATCACACACACACACACACACACACACACACACACACACACACACACACACACACACACACACACACACACACACACACACACACACACACACGCTGCATATGGCAGGCTGTGTGTGTGTGTGTGTGTGTGTGCGTGCGTGCCCTGGCGGCGTATATCATGGTCTGTTGAGGTGTCTGTCCGTCTGTCACTTGCAAACCAGACAGCCAGGAGGGAGGGAGAGACAGACAGACAGACAGACAGACAGACAGACAGACAGACAGACAGACAGACAGACAGACAGACAGAGACTCACCTTATAACAGACAGATGACAGAATGGAAATGCAGCAGGCTTGTTGTTTATAAACTGGATATGTCCCATGAAAATGCACTTATGTATCTCTGGGAATGTCCCATCACGCTTTGGGGTTTGTGCAGTTGTTTAAATTGTTTCCCTTATGTTTTCTTTCTTTTCTGTCTGATATGTATGCGGTGGTGGAAGATGTATTCCATTTTTGTTGCAATCATAAACCAATCATTTGATGACCAACCAGCTCTTTTGGAGACACAAAGAGTTTGCTTTGTTCCCTATGGAGACACAAAGAGTCCTCAAACGATTGGCTTAGGAATGCGACAAAAACACTATTCTGGGTTGATCTACTGAGCTTGTAGATCTGCTATTTATGCCAAATGTCCACCCCAGACGAGGGACACTCTAGGCAGGGTTCTTTAAATGAATCTCTCTACTGTGTATCTCAGTTGACAATAATATATTGAATTTAGTTTGCACGCTATAGGCTCGTATGAGTAGAATTCTTTGCTGCGTGCTGTTACTGGCTCTGATGCAGTTTAGAGAAGTAGGGTTTGATCCCCTAGCTGTTAATATTCAGCACCAACTGTGCTGGTGCACAGATGGAAGATACAGTACTCTCTATGTGCGTGCGTGCTTGTGTGCGTGAGTGTGTTCTAGTCAAGCACGATGATACACGAAAGAAGAAGAAGAAGAAGAAGTGCTGCTTATACAGTACAGAAGACATTTCCGTTGTTCAGTTTAAGCTGCAATCAATACCTTTTATATATTACTGTACACAAGATGTACTGTATTACATAAACTGAATCACTTGTGTGGGAGATGTTTTAATTTGCTAACAGGGTCAAAATATCTCCAACCAAATTTGAATGTATGAATATTACATGTACTTCAGAATGCCAAAAACATTTAGACAACAAGTAGCATGTAATGATTAAACTTAAAAAAAGTCTTATTTTTGTTTGTGAATTTGTCCGCAGCTGCCTGTTAGCATTGTTATAGCAGTTCTGTTTGCAAGCCTGTGGGTTTCAGGTGGTTTGTGCTGACCTTTGATTGTGGTTGGCGTTTAAATGTCATAGGTTAGCCTCCATGCCTTGGGCAGCTTGTGTTTCTATAAAAAGCTGTTACGCTGTACAGTATATGCCTTGTGCTGTAGTACTACTACACTGCGTAGTAGTAAAGCTATAAACCCAGGATTTAATTCAATGAATTTCAAACCTCTACAAAAGTAGACCTGAGACCCTGGTGTCAGGTAGGACACCTACTTGTTGGCAATGTCAAAGTTATTTTAAGTTGACAACACACTGCATTGGACTCTAGGTGCTCCGCCATCTTCATTGTAGTTCGGACATCATTGCAATTGCCTCTCTCTGGGAGGCCACAGACACTCAAGGACACTCAAAGAGTGTTCTTGTGCAAGACGTCCTCCCTGCTCACTCACGACGTATCAGGGTGAGAGTGTCAGCAAAATGACGACTTGTGAATGTAAACGGTCCGCTCTTGTGTTTTCTCTGCAGGTGACTCGTGTGCCAGTGGAGACATGTGAACAATACAGCTCCTGCAGCGCCTGCCTGGGCTCCGGAGACCCGCACTGTGGCTGGTGTGTCCTGCACAACATGTAAGTCATATACTTTACACACATGTGTACATCTTTTTCATACACAGTGAAATAGTATTAGTTTAATTTAACTCTTGAGTATGTCCAAATGGACCATTTTTAGTTCCATTTGTACGTTCTCAGAGTTAAAGGTGCAATAGGCAACATTCAGCCACTATTCAGCCACGTCTATTGCATAAGGCTCCCCATTTCCCTGACTCACATCTGTAAGGCAGTAGTCATGCAGTTTGCAATGTTTGATGTAGCGTGGCGGCTGCCTCCCGGCATTTCTTTAAGGAGAAAAAAAACATACCGTATTAGACTATTAGAATCCAAGGTTCAAAATTATTTGTGAGGGGCCACACCCACTAGCCTGGCAAGCCAGCCCTGCGCCACTCACTCACTCACTCATTCCTTCCTCAGTATCAGGTCTGGACTTCGGCTTACAGGCACCGAGTATGAGAAATCAGAAAATTATCGGGGCCAATCAGTGACTGCATTTCAACTGCTGTACGCACAACAAAGTGAAAAGCTTCCCCTGATTGGTCCATGTGTAGATGGTGACGTGGAATACATGCTGTGGCATTTTCAAAACAACAACGGCTGCCCTCGATGCAAGTGTAACAGTTAACGCTGAAGCGATAAAACAAGCAATAAGTTAAGTCGGAATCAATTACAACAATTAAAAAGGAACAGGAGTATGCGCTAGCGGAGCTCATCGGCCGAAAATATGTTTGCCGTTCTTCCGACTGGCTGCACTGTGGTGATGTCAGATTTTTTGCTACACTGATTGGTTAGAGGAGTCTGTCTGTCAAGGCAAGTACTCTCGCCCACTTTTCAAGCTGCCTATAGCCCAAAGCCCAGACTCATATTGTGGGAAGGAAGGAGTGAGTGAATACACAGTTTGAGGCTGGCTTGCCAGGCTACTCACCCACTGCCATGTCCCTATTTTGCCAATTCACCTCTTATGTGTGGCTCTGCCCCTCTTCCATTGGTTGCTTTTGCTAGGTTAGACAAAAATTGTCTCTCTCCATCCACTACCATTGAAATTGTTGCCTACGGTTGCCCCGTATTGGTATTTAATATATTCCATTCATATTTTAAACTTAACATCTCAGGTGCACTACTGTATAGTATAGAGCAGTTTAGTGTTTTGTTCTCCCCCACCCAAAAAACGGTCTATTTTTCTCATGTTTAGTAAACCCAGCACAAACAACTACTGCTACCCTGCTGGTTGGTCGGTCAGGGAGCAATCAGAATGCTGTCAATAAGCGAATTGGTGTGAAATGTTAATCAGTTCTTCCTTGGCCCTAGACCAATCTTTCCACCCAGTCTGGTGCAAATCCTTTCATAATTACTCCAGATATCCTGCTAACAGACAGACAGACAGACAGACAGACAGACAGACAGACAGACAGACGGGCCAAAAACACCTTAAAGTTCTCTGTCTCTTTGACTGATTTCACTTAAATTCCATAGAAGCCAGCATGTGTTCTATGGCATCATGTTTCACAGCATAAACCAGACCATCTACAAGCTCTCAATGCATAGAGAACTTATAGATACATGTAGGCTGCTGACAGTTATTATTGTAAGCATTTGTAGTGGTCTAACTAGCAATATATGTTCAGAGGAATTTTCCATAAAATCGTAATAATCTCAGATATTTCATACTTTTTGCATAAAAGCAAATGTTAAAGCCTCGGTCTGTGACTTCTTCACCTGGTTGGCAGTATGAACTGCAGGAACAATATTACTAAAACATCATGATGTTACATGTTGTGTTAATCGTTTGTGAAACAGTATGAAAAGCCCCCCCCCCTCCCGCTGATTCCTAAATTGCACATAAGGACATTAGGTCGTACAAACATTTTTGTTGTGAGATAAAATTTTGCTTTGATCCTTGAAAAAACATGTGTGTGTGTGTGTGTGTGTATGTGTGTGTGTGTGCGTGTGCGTGTGCGTGTGCGTGTGCGTGTGCGTGTGCAGTTGTTCCAGAAAAGATCGGTGTGAGCGTGCGGACGAGGCTCAGCGTTTCACCACCAGGGCGGAGCAGTGTGTCCGTCTCACCGTCCAGCCTGACAACGTGTCTGTCACCATGTCACAAGTCCAGGTACGCTGCTGCACACTGCTGCTAAAAGAACTACAACGTTCAGGTTGTATTCTGGGATTTGTAGTCCTGGATCGGGAGAGCCAGTTTTCAGCAAAGTACAAAAAAACGGATATGACACATATATGTGAGCAAGCGAGTTTGTGGTCACAGGGACAGACTGCCAACCGAAGAGCTTTCTTTTTTGGGGCGTAAAGTATTTATTGTCTTTATTGTTGGAAAATGTGTTGGTCTTTTATGCTTTTACGACGTATTATTTTACTGTTCTCTGTGTATTAGAATAATATGAATTTAATAAATAAATGTCCGGCATCGGCAGTGTTTATTGAAGGCTGGGGAAATTAATTATTTTCAGAAATCACACGGTCACAGGCTCACAGTTAAGCAATAAAGCAATTACAATTCTGTTAAGAATTTATTGTTGTCTGGTCTTCCCGCCAAATAATAGAAAAGTATCGACAGTGGTATCGATACAGACCCGGATCATTAAGCAGTCTCTACAATGCTATCAATATCCATAAAAATCTCCTAATCAGACCTTTATTTCTGTCTCTCTCTGTCTGTCCGTCCCTCCTCTCTCTCCCTCTCTCTCTCTCTCTCTCTCTCTCTCTCTCTCTCTCTCTCTCTCTCTCTCCGTCTCTATCAGCTGGTGCTGCAGGCTCAGAACGTGCCCAGTTTGTCGGCGGGGGTCGACTGTGCCTTCGAGGACTTCGTGGAGACAGAGGGACGCATCTACGGCGGACGGATCTACTGTCTGTCCCCCGCCACCAGAGACGTGGCCCCCATCACGAGGGACCAAGGTGAGCTCTCCAGGGACGTGCAGAGGATGTTAGAGAGGCAGGGGCTGACATTTCTAAAAGGGCCTTTTGGTGAAAATATTGAAAATAGCAGACCTCCAAGCTGTGAGCTTGGAGGTCGGCTATTTTCGGTACTTGATATCACACTAAACTAAGCATAATCAAGTCAATACTGGAGATGTGGTGTATGGCATTGGATTTCTACACAAAAAGGACAATTCTTTCAACATAAGAAGCGGCATTCAAGTTCAGGAGACAAGGCAATTCTCTTGAACGCTGCCTTCAGGTCTGGCATGGGATGAGGGCATTTGCAATTCTTTCACCAAAGTAAAAACAGCAAGCATGGTCTCGAGAGGGCACATTTTACAGACGGATAAAAGGGCAGGGGCTCAAGCCCCCTTTGATGTCTATGTGTGCACGTGCCAGGAGCTCTCTGTCCCTCCCATGCGCAGGCCTGTCCGGCATAATCCTCTCCAGTCAATAAAGGATTGTCTCTTCAGGAATCGATTGGTCCTGTGATGATGTTGCTGTTAAGACACTTCCAGTGCGGAGGTCACGCTAGGCTATTAAACCGCCGGCCAGAATGTCCGCAGTGATTACACCTTGTTAAAACATGTTATCCTTGCTGTCGTCGGGCAGACTTCTTGTGTCTCCACGTCTGTTTTTTGTAAATTAATGCCCTGCTTTGTCACACTACAGTGGAACACACAATTATACAAGCTCCCTACACGTTACACTGTGCCACCTTGTGAGCTTGTAGATCTGTCATTTCATTTTATTTTATTTATTTATACAAAAAAAAGTGATAGTCAAATGAATAAATAAATATGGAACAAATGAAAAGTATTAACAAGAGCTTGTGACTAAATAATAACTACAATGGCTCCATTGCAACACAGGTTATTTTTTACATGTCCTGAAGAGAATGTTTGGGACATTCAAGGTGTTCCACCCTTGTATAACGGCGACGATTATGACAAAACAAGTCGGTGTCTAATAGCGGCACGGCTGCCCTGTTGATCTCTGACGTCATGTTGATGATGTCATAATGATGGTGAATGGTGTGTCTCCGCTGCAGGCGACAAGCGAGTGATCAAACTCTACCTGAAGACACGGGAGACGGGGAAGAAGTTTGCCAGCGTGGATTTTGTCTTCTACAACTGCAGTGTCCACCACTCGTAAGTTGACCTCTCTCCCATGAGGACATGGACTAATTTTTGAGCAGTGCTAACCGCTCCTACGTCTGGCTTTGTTTGTACTGTAGGCTTATAGGTGTGATATTTTTACTGTTTTTCAAAACCAAGAACCTTCCATAACCTTGAGACTTTACAGAACTCATGAGGTTCTGTGATGGTTTTACGTTTTCGTTTCAATTCTAATGAAATCCACCTCTGAAGGGGGATATACGTCATAAAGAAATAAATAAAAAACTCAATTCTATCCGTTGTGAGCTTGTAGACCGGCTAGACTACTACAACTATAAAATGAGGAAACCTCTGTCTGTCTAGAACCGTGTTTTCTCCTCAGTGGGTTGACCAATTGCGATGTGAGAGTGCGGTCAAGCAAACAATACCAAGAAAGATCGTCTATTTTCCAATGGCCAAAATGTATAGGGCTAAAGTGGTTAATGTATATTTTGCAATAACAATCCAACTCTACAAAGTAACTAGTAACTAACGTTTTCAAATAATTGTAGTGGAGCAAAAGTACAATATCTGTCTCTGAAATGTAGTGGAGTAGAAGTAAAGTTATTGAAAATGAGAAATACTCAAGTAAAGTTAAAAATACCTCAAAATTATGCTCATGTACAGTACTTGATAGTAAATGTACTTAGTTACTTTCCACCCTGCCCAGAACCTGTGAAATACGGTACACAGCACAAGTCCTTGTAGAGGAAAAGAGCCATTGTGTGCATACCAAGAGAAGCATCCAAAATGAGAGACTTTCAAAAACAATGTACTTTTTTATCTGTAAATGAGATACCAAACACTTACAACAATGTCTGTTCCAAGAGATTATAAGTAACTTCAGTAAAATTCTGAGAGTCCGACAATAATGGTCCAACTCATATTATATGCACCCACTTCTTTATGTTAAAAACTTTGAAGTACATTCCATTAGATATCTCACTGCATCACTGAATTATCATTAAATGCATCCCAACTGTAAGGCAGCAAGTACTGTATGCAGTTGGCAACGTTGTAATGTGGCAGCTGCCGCCAAGCATTTCTTCAGGGGGGACCTAAAGATTCCCCATGGAAGGCAGAAACATATTGTCATTGCAGAAACCTTGTATCTCCAGGTTTCAAATGTGTATGTTTTTCTCCGAAATTAAAGGCCTACTTCATTATACAGAGATTGCACAAAAGTAGTGAGATTGGCTATTTTCACTATTTTAAATAGTATATATCCTTTTAATAATAATTAAAAAAGGGAATGGTTTTGGACATGGCAGCTACAGAGGTAAACGAAAGGCAAACAAACAAACGAACAGTCGTTTGCTTTGCTTCACGGCTCAACTACTAAAAGAAGCGGCGGTGGCCCGGTGGTGAAGACACTGCGGTGTCAGCGTACAAATGAATCACATCCCAAACGAAGAGAGACACGGTCGACTGATCCAATTTATTGTTCACCAGACTCAAGCTATTAACCAACCCATTAGTTAATGACATGTTAAAGCTACGGAGCGGCTGATTGCTTTAATTGAAATGATAGATCAAATCCCTTCTTGTCGCAGCCAGTTCTAAGGGCACTGGAGCGTTGCGCCTGGCATTATTATTCTGCTCCACAGCGTTTCCCACAGGGGGAAATGGACGAGGCCTCCCACACCGAGATGGAATGGATAGTTGTTGGGAGGGATGGGACGATATGACATTTTCATATCACGATTATTGTGATAAAAGAAATCGCGATTTACAATTATAGAGGGTTTAAGTGGTACCGGATATGTAGCTCTGCAAATAAAAGGTGAATTGATCCCAGTGCATGACGGAGGACGATATCACGATAAATTAAATCTCCACGATACGATTATCATGAGGGTTTTTTATCACGATAAACGCTAATATCACGTATTGTCCCATCCCTAGTTGTTGGTTACTAATGGTTGGGATTTAGAGATTGAATTAGATATGACTGTCTGTCTGCCTGTCTATCTACGACAGGGGTCTTCAACAGGGGGTCCTCAGAGTAACTACAGGGGGTCCACCAAATCTTTGTGTTATGGGGGACATTAGCCGAAAATAGCAGATCTACAAGCTCAGAGCTTGGGGATTGGCAATCTTTTTGAAGAGTTGGTGTAGGGAAAAGAGCAGAGCCATATTTAGTCAAGTCGACTAAATATTGAGGTTTTAACAGTTGACTCTATGAAAACAGCATGCACATTAACATGAATCCAAGACAAGATAATGTGTTTCAAACAAGTCTATGAAACGTTCTATGAAATCTATGAATCTCCACGACACTGCAAATGAGGGCAACCTCGATGTCTTTTCGAGAATAAATGCAGGTTTTCATTGATTGATTGATGAAAAAGTTGAATCTGCAACACGATTTTATACAATATGGAGTGGGCAATATGTAGTGGGTGTACCGGGTTCATCTCTCTCTCTCAGCTAAGGGGTCCTTGGCCTGAAAAACTGCAAGACCCCTTACTCTATCTGTCTGTCTGTCTTGACATGCTTCCTCACCTCTCTCTCTCTCTCCCTGTGTTTCTCTTCATGTTTATCATGTACAGTGTGTGTGTCATGTTGTTCAGTGCATGCTGCATACATCTCCATAGTGATGTGCTGTTAATTAGACCTGGCCAGAACAGAGAGGGCTCACAGAGACCACTCACCTCAGATGCTTATCAAAAACCTGCAGGGCCTCGTTCACAATGGCCTTGGACTCCTGTGTGTGTGTGTGTGTGTGTGTGTGTGTGTGTGTGTGTGTGTGTGTGTGTGTGTGTGTGTGTGTGTGTGTGTGTGTGTGTGTGTGTGTGTGTGTGTGTGTGTGTGTGTGTGTGTGTGTGTGTGTGTGTGTGTGTGCGCGCCTGCTGTTTTGCTACTGCTGTGTAAACAGCCACGCTTCTGTTCCATTCGCTGATGTAAGGTTATTCTAATATAACATATAGCCAACTGCAGCCAACCTGTAGCATCCTCCAGACACTTACAATGTCTGACCCTTGACCTTTCAGCATCAGGCATGCAATAAGGATTTCCTCCGGGGAAAGAATGGTGGGTGGATAACGGGAGTATACAAGTATATGCGAAGACGTATGCAGATAGGGCCATAGGCAAGCACACACACATGCACGCACGCAGGCGTGCACACACACACACACACACACGGAACAGAAGGCAACGTACAAGCAAAAGGCGCAGACTTGGCAAGGCAAAATGCTCTGCCAGCTATTTACATACGCCTGTTACAATATTATAAATTAGCATTAAAAAAGAGCCTTGGGAATAGTGTAATTGAGCATGGGGGGGTGATTCATCTTTAAAGAACAGAACACTGTGTGCATGTGCGTGTGTGTGTGTGTGTGTGTGTGTGTGTGTGTGTGTGTGTGTGTGTGTGTGTGTTTGTGTGCGTGCGTGCGTGCGTGCGTGCGTGCGTGCGTGCGTGCGTGCGTGCGTGCGTGCGTGCGTGCGCGCGTGTGGCGTGTGCGTATGCCTGTGCGTGTGAGAGAGAGAGGGAGAATGTGTATTGAATAGTAGAAGAGCGATTGAAACCTTGAGAGAAACGGTGACAGCGATAGAGAGATATAAGAAGGAGCGGACGTTGAGAGAGCGCGGGAGAGAGATCGCAGCCCATTGTGTCGGGGATAATGGCGTCCCACACAGCTGAAAGGTTAGCGCCCGAGCCGCGGGCAACCCATGGCCATTATAATATGAAAGGTCCTGAAATCTATGCAGGAGGGAAAAAAGAAACCGCAAGGGGGAGAGGCGGCCCGCCCCCCCTGGGGAAAAGGCACTTATTGAAGAAGGTTCCGCTGTTTGCTACCCAGTGGTTGGTACTCTCCGATAAGTAACAAGTAGCAATACCCCAATGTGAAAATAATCTGTTACAAGTACAGTAAAAAGGCCTGTGTTAAAATGTTGATGATGAGAGAAGTACAGAAAGTAGATGGATAGAATCAAGAATCAAGAAGGTTTTTTAAGCAGTGAAATGTTGTTGGGACTCGTTCCGCAACATTCTAAGCATAATCATATTAGAGCAAGAGGGGAAATATTAGTATAATAAAAACGTACGGTGAGGACAAAATGGTTCTTGTCTTAGACAGATACAATAGCTCAATTAGCAGCAGTTACAACATGATGAATGAATGTATGAATTAACCTACACTAGCGTTTAGGTGGTTAAACTTGTCTCACTCTACATGGGTCCGTTTGGTTACATTTGTGCACACTTCAGAGGTTAAATTAACACTTAAGATTTAACTGCTTTTCTTGGGGAAGAGTTTTTTTTTTTTTTTTTTTTTCTTCCATTATTATTATTTTCTTTTAGGAGGTAGATATTGTTGGATCCTTGTCCTTTATTAAACTGCCGATCGGGGGCCCCGAATTGGGGACACATGGTTTATTACCTGTGGACCCTCGGCACGAACAGAAGTAATAATAGGAGTGATGACACCATCTCGTTCTACCTGCCAGTCTTAATAAGACTGAGGAATTGGGGTGCATTATGTAATCATAACACAAGAATATTCTTAAGAAATAAATGACGATAACACATGGTGTTAAGATGAAAAGTTAAATATTATAAATCTGTACAATAGTGTGTGTATAGAGGAGAGGAGAGGAGGTATAATCTATCTATAAATGCGAGAAGTCTCTGTGTGTGTGTCTGTCTGTCTGTCTGTCTGTCTGTGTGTCTGTAATCCGCGTATCTCGAGAACCGTTCGTCCCACCGGCTTCAGATTCGGCACGCGCGTTCCCCGCCGCGGCACGGAGTGCAGTGCCGGGTCTCGACCCGACCCGACGCGCGGTTTTCCCGAACCGGCGCGAAACGTTCGGAATCTCCTTATGCGGGGTTGATTGTTGACATCAGGCTGTTCCGGAGGAAATCGGCGAAAGCTCTGACTCATTGTGACATCACTTCATAAAAGGCTCTGACATCACGTACGCCACATGAGTCAACAAAAAATCTCTGTGAGTGTGTATGTATGTATGTAATCCGCGTATCTCGAGAACCGTTCGTCCCACGGGCACGCGCGTTCTCCATATATGGGCGTTCGTCCCACGGGCACGCGCGTTCTCCATATATGGGCATAAAATGAATGCCCCCATATATGGGCATAAAATGGATTGCAGACAGACAGATACAGATATCTCCATATATGGACATAAATGGACAGAGGCAAACAGATGGTCAAAGATCTCCATATATGGGCATAAAATGGACGCAGACAGACAGATACAGATATCTCCATATATGGGCATAAATGCACACAGGCAAACAGATGTTCAAAACGGGTCCTATGACAACAGGTATAATGAGGTTTGCATTAAAGGGGGAACCGGCACTGTGTCTGCAACACAGTTGGAGGCACAGACAGATACTCCATATATGGGCATAAAATGGACGCAGATAGACACATATCTCCATATATGGGCATAAAATGGACCCAGAACTATAACTGCAGTGATCTCCATATATGGACATAAAATGGACGCCGACAGACAGACAGACAGATACAGATATCTCCATATATGGGCATAAATGGACACAGGCAGACATATGGTCAAAACGGGTCCTATGAAAACAGGTATAATGGGGTTTGCATTAAAGGGCGGGGCATTCATTCCCTATTTACATTGTTCCGAGTTGGCCAGGTCGCCGACTAGACGCTGGGCCGCCCCAGCTTCTAGTTTGATTTAATAGAAGGATTATTAATAAACAACTTAGTGGCTGCAGGCGTATTTGTCGTATTTGTCTCTAAGCGATCAGATAACTGACATGTCGAACTGTTCACTGAGTCTTGTTCTATTTATGATAACCGAATGACAACATAATGTATTCAGCAACACATCACATGGCTTCATTCCACATGTTGGGTTAAGCTGTGGTCCTGGACCCCACAGTGGGACGTGGGCCACGTGGCCCTCTTTCAGCAGGTCCAATTTTACAGATGGAGCCTGCCATCAAATCAGTCCAACCAGAGTTCAATAGGCGTTATGGACTGCAGCTTTAATCGGTGTGAGCAAGACTGTTTCAACATATTTTTAGAGGCGCGTTCTGGTTGTTCTCTATTATGCTCGCCCATTGCATTGGTTCTCAAAGTGGGCGCATTGGTTCTCAAAGTGGGGTCCGGGGATCCCCAGGGGTCCCCAGCAAAGTCATTAATGTACACACAATCATTTGAACTATCCATTCGTATGTTGCCTATTCAAAAACAGCAGATCCACAAGAAGCGATTGAAAAATATTGAAAACATTCGGGAACTTTTGAATAATTTAGAATTTTCTTAACACAAATCTTCTCTTCTGGGGGTCCCTGGCACAAAGCGTTTTCAGAAATGTGCAGTATATACATATCAATTTGGGGGTCCGTGACACCTAAAGCTTTCAGAACTAACTGGCCTATATTCTATACGCTAACGGTTGGGTCTCCATCGATCGGGGCTGCTCGCTATTAAAGGGCCGGAGGAGATGAGAAGGTGTTTGACCCGTGTGTCTTTTGTTAAATAGTGTGAGATTTGTATCGACGCAGCTGCAGCAGCGGAGCGGCCAGTTACCCTGGCCGTCAGGCTGTCAGCGCTATTGACAGCTCAGCCTGTATGACGAGTCTCCACTGCCGCTCTCACCAATCACTAGCGCTGTATCCGCAGGGGCTGAGGGCCTGTGTGTGTGTGTGTGTGTGTGTGTGTGTGTGTGTGTGTGTGTGTGTGTGTGTGTGTGTGTGTGTGTGTGTGTGTGTGTGTGTGTGTGTGTGTGTGTGTGTGTGTTCGCTCTTGCCTGTGGTCCAGACATGCATACATGTGTTATTGTTACTGTAAAGGTGTGTGGTTAGAATTCATATGTGTACATATTTGTGTGTGCGTACACGTACCTGTGTGCATTCTTTTGTTCATGTCCGTGATTGTTTCTGCTATGTACACTTTTGTGTGTGTGTGTGTGTGCATGCGTGATTGTGTGTGTGTGTGTGTGTGTGCTTGGCGATCAATAGACCCCCAGGTTAATGGTGAGATGCAACTTGTTCACCTCCGCACTAACAAACACCACACTGTTAACATTGCACTCCCCTCATGACGCACACACACAACACACACACACACACACACACACACACACACACACACACACACACACGCACGCACGCACGCACGCACGCACGCACGCACGCACGCACGCACGCACGCACGCACGCACGCACGCACGCACGCACGCACGCACACACACACACACACAGGCCTCCCCATGGAAATCAGTGCATTGATTGTCAGTGCCACACTCTGCAGTCCAGTGTGTGGACTCACTGGCTGTTATCTGGTACATAAACTCTTCCTGTCTGATTCACTCTGTCATTTTTACGGAAAGCGATAAAGCAGTTAACCCTTTACCTTCCCGACATTGGATTGAGATTTGGCGTTTTAAGTGAAAATCGCTGTAGATGTCTGAATGGAAATCCCATGGAATGTCTCACTGGGAGCCGTGTTGAGTTTGACACTCGGAGAGTGAGTTGTACGCTCGCTGACAATGTTGGTCAATATCAACACACTATTTATGATTAATAATTTAAGCATTTAAAGATGCTGTAAGTGGAATGTCATTTGTTTTGATCACATGACTATGTACTATGTAGACATAATGTATACTGATGTGCGTGATGTTTGGTAGAAAATGTATAAGAGTAATCGGTGCACGGTGGCGCAGTGGTTAGTGCTTCGCCTCACAGATAGAAGGTCCTGGGTTCGATTCCCGCCGGGGGACGCTGTGGGCGCTGGGGGCGTGTTCCCTCCTCCGCGTCATCAGTGCCCACACCCTAGGTGGGGTTGGCGATAGGGCCTTTCTGTGTGGAGTTTGCATGTTCTCCCCGTGTCTCCTATGGTTGATACCCTCACAAAAACATGCACGTAATCCTGGTCTCAATAATGCCTCCCCCTAGCCAGCCGGGGCGCCTGATGGAGGGGAAAGGAACTGGTTGGAATAACGTGTTCCTTCCACGTGCTACGTCCAAACCAGGGAAATCTCCACTGTCAGGTGAAAAGAAGCAACTTGGACTCCTCATGCATAGAAGGAAGCATGAGGTCAGTCCGTTGTCTCCCCAGGCGCGGCAGAGGGAGAGCAGAGCCCAGGATTACATAGGCAATTAGCATTGGGTGAAAAAATGGGTTACAAAATTGTGGGATAAAAATTTAAGAAAAAAAAAAAAAGAGTAATCGGCCTCCTGGTGGCGCTTTAATGTGTCGGTGTGAAAAGGTTGGCATTTCTTCCTCTGCCTTTCACGGCAATCGGACCCTGCGTTCATGATTTGAGGCATTTTGTTCAAAGCAAACTACTCCTGCAAACTTTAGATGCCAATCTTTGCCAATGAGGAAGGAATATGATATGATATTCAGGTTGGGATACAAATTTCATCCAATCAGGAGAGAGATCTAATGCAGAATACAGGATAAACAAGGGAAATTGGAGAGAAAGGGATGAAACAAAATTGGAATTTGGAACAGTAAATAATTGGAGCTCATAAATAGTTCTCTCTCCTGATAGGATCAAATTGGTATCCCAACCAACCTGGACATGTATTTTCCATTCACTAAAGATCTGGAGAGACAGGTAGAGCCTTGTTACTGAACACTGCATTGCAATGATTTCAGTAGAGCTCACTTACAGCAGTGTTTCTCAACCACTGTGCCTGGTATTTATCATTTTAAAAATGATTTAAACTAGTGAAAACAGCCGATCTACAAGCACACAACGCCTCGCGGTGCGAGGCGTTGAGTGCTTGTAGATCTGCTGTTTTTACTACTGTTGTGCGACAGCCTTGTATGATGAAGCAGGGCTTTACTTTGCGAAGAAACGTACACATTTGAAACTTGGAGATACAAGGTTTCTTCCCAACAGTGACGATATTTACACCCCTGTATTATGTTGGTGTGCCTATGGATTCTTGGGACATGAAAAGTGTGCCCATCCCGAAAAAAGGTTGAGAAACACTGAATTACAGCACCATTTAAATGGTCCATTGCCTGGATTCGAACCAGGCTCTGCTGCATGGAGAAGCAAACGTCTACCGCTCAACCACAGCGCAAATCCCCTGTTGGCCAAGGGAGCTATGAGGCCTTCAGGCAGGGCTACACACTCTGCTACATGAGCAATGATATTATTCCATTTCATTTCCCTATCTGATAGCACAGGGAGTCTGAAACTTTTTCCAGGTCACAGACCCCCAAATTGACTTTAATAAGGCCAGGGGTTCTCAAACTTTTTTAATTTCAAAGGACCCCCAGTTTGGGACACTTTCTGAGTCATAGACAAGGGTGCATTCGGTTCCTAACTATCCATCATTTAGCTGGAATCCCTCTAGGACCCTGGGGGTTCCCAGAACCCGACTTCGAGAGCTACTGAATTAGGCCATCGACCTATGGTAAATGATTCTGCCATATAGGGAGACGAAAAGTAGTTTGGTTCAACTTAATAATCATTATTAGTGTGGTTGCTATAGGCAACTAGACTACTGATTTAGTCCTAAAGTTTGCTATAAACTTTTATTCCGCCTAAAGTAAACCTGTCTTGAGTTAACTTTTCTGTAACCCCAAAAGTTCATTGAGTTTGATGGACTTTTTCTGTCCCTTTTTCTGATTGGACAATATAATGTCCAATCAGACAGGATTGTTCATGCTTCACTACTAGACATCACAATATGTAATATAAATGATAAGACGGAATTGATTTCTTGCAGCTCGCGTCAGTACAACCACACGTGCAATTCCCCAGAATTGCACTTTTATAGTGTGCTAATTGTGTTTGTGTAGACTTGAGACGCTTGACAAATCCGGATTAACCCAAGCCCTCAGAACCACAGTAGAGCAATGGAGCAGCCCTAAGGCTTTATCAGAGTCCGAGGTGAAGAGCTATCACCTCAACTTTTAGGCGATAAGCTATCACCTAAAAATGTGATGGCCATCATAATCACAGACTCACAATGAAGTCCTATCACCGCGCCTCTGCCTCTAAAACCAGGGGGCACACTGATTGGTCTAGATCAAACCAATCAGTGAACGGGGTGATGGGGAGATGTCTGAAAGTAAAAACAGAGGAGAGATGTCTGGGTCCAAGGTGATGGCTCTTCACCGTGGCGAAAGACGTAATGTTGTAGTTTTCTGACTTTAAAAGACTACACCGTGGTCATAGCTTATCACCACAGACTGTACTATGATACCCCCTTTAGCCTGGTGGTAAAACCTGGGAGTGCAGGCAGCTAAACGCTACTGCGCGTGCGTATGCTAATGCTAATGCTACTGCGTACCCTAGTGTGCCTGCTCGGTGCCTCACGGGCCAGAAATTGGCCTACATGTACAGTATGTACATGTAGGCCAATTCAGCTACTTACGGCAGTCTTCCAGGTGCTTCAAACACAGTGGTGGATTTGAACCCCCAGACGGGCAGGTACTTTACCACTGCTAATATTCATGTTTTATTATCATTCAAATCTTAGTGTTTTGCCAATTTATTTGGGGGCCCGCTTGCAATATCCTCACGGCCCGCTGCCCACAGGTTGTGAAATGGCAGAGTTACAATCCATTTTGGAGCCAGAGGGCGCTGTTTCCACCGCAGCCTGGCAGGCTGACCAGCCTCCAGCCTCGACCTCTACAGGCAACTTCATCCTGGAGTGTTGTTATACAACCTGTCACTCTGTCATTATGTCCCTGCAGCCCCAGCAGCCTTGTTGCTGCCTGGTAATCCGCTGCCTGTGTGTGTGTGTGTGTGTGTGTGTGTGTGTGTGTGTGTGTGTGTGTGTGTGTGTGTGTGTGTGTGTGTGTGTGTGTGTGTGTGTGTGTTGTGTGTGTGTGTGTGTGTGTGTGTGTCAAAAGCTGAACTGTGGTCTGCTGAGAAGACAAGTGTTGTTGTAATAACAGTCTTATCTCACACTGCCAGCTTAACATGGCTGTAAGCCTTCACTGAACACTGGATCACACACACCATTCTTTATTGCTCTTTCTTTCTTTCTTTCTTTCTTTCTTTCTTTCTTGCTTTCTTGCTTTTCTTTGTTTATAAGTTCGTCCTTCCATCTACCATTGCATGGTCATTGTCCCTTTCCCCTTCATTCCTGCTCACCTACTTCCGTATTTCATGTCTTTGTTTATCCCTTGTTTCTTTCCCCTTTATGGTTCCTTCCTTCCTTCCTTCCTTCCTTCCTTCCTTCCTT
>NC_137818.1:49891413-49933913 GCF_963921795.1 Nannobrachium achirus
CTAATTTGTAAGGTGTAGGCTGTTATGTAGAGGGGGTTCAAGTCAGTACGTGTTAATTTAGCTGTCTGGCATAGAAGGCTATTCAATTGCACAGGGAAGCCACTCTGCTACTGTATTAGACTTTGTCTTGGGTTTTGTTTTGTACTTTACCTTGCACTCTGTTTTGTTACCATGGCTACAGAGACTCTTTCTTTGTCGAAGGAGGTTTGTAGAATTATGATGCTCTCTCTCTCTCTCGTGCGCACGCACGCACGCACACACGCACGCACGCACGCACGCACGCACGCACGCACGCACGCACACACACACACACACACACACACACACACACACACACACACACACACACACACACACACACACACACACACTCCCTCCCATGCACACTCAATTACCATGACAGTCAGGCAGGGTGCTGTTTGTGTGAATATATATCCACTATATATATATTCACAGTAGTTGTTTGGATAAACAGGCAACATTGGAGACAGGGTGCAGCTATTGTCTGTTGTTCTCTGCCTTTCACACTTTACCAGGCAAGCAGTTTCAAGTAGCATCCATTCTAGTCTCCTGCGTAGACGCACACTATCCCAGATCTCTGGCTACAGACGCTGTATATCTGGTGACATCTAAATTCAATGAATGCGCTAAAACTGGATGGAAACAATTTGGAAAATGCCAAAGAAATAACATCACAGTACAGAGGAAGAGGAAGAGTCCTCACACTGAGACAGTGGGTGTTTGTTTGTGTGTGTGTGTGTGTGTGTGTGTGTGTGTGTGTGTGTGTGGGTGTGGGTGGGTGTGCGTGCGTGCGTGCATGCGTGCGTGCGTGCGTGTGACCAGGGACGTGTAGAGAATGTTAGAGAGGCAGGGGCTGAAATTTCTAAAGGGGCCTTTTGGTGAAAATATTGAAAATAGCAGACCTCCAAGCTCACAACGCATCACAGCGCGACCCGTTGAGAGCTTGGAGGTTGGCTATTTTCAATAATTCTTTCAACATGAGAAGCTGCATTCTAGTTCAGGAGAGTTTGGACAAGGTAATTCTCTTGAATGCTGCCGTCAGGTATGGCATGGAAAGAGGGCATTTGCATTTATTTCACCATAGTAAAAAACTGCATTCATGGTCTGGAGAGGGCACTTTTTACAGACAGATAAAAGGGCAGGGGCTCATAAGTCCCCATTGATGTCTATGTGTGCACGTACCTGCGTGTGACCACCATTTCCCTTTCCCCCTCTACACCAATCTCTTTGCCTATCTGCTGTTTCCACCCAATAAATTGCTATGGAAACTGAATTCGTAGTATGCCAGGGTCACCCAAACGATACCTGTCACATTTCACTTCAATATCTGATGCAGTTCTCCTGTACCTCAGTCTCCGAGAGCCTCCTTTATCTCGCCAACAAGTTTCCTGACACGGCAGATATCTTAATAGCTATACACTCTTCCTCCGGCTTCTTGCGCGCACGCGTATAAATGCATTAGTGTCATTCCGTCCTGGCGGATATGTAAATAGTAAAACACATAAATCCTCTACGCTTGTGACAGAAGGTAAACAGAAGCACGTTGGAAGGCAACCAGCCGGAAAATTGCCACAATCAGAGAGGACACGGAGACGACGCCGTCGGCAGAGAATGAGAATCAGAAGAGAAACGCAACGAGAGAAAACAAACCGGGGAGAGACGGAGAAACAAGCAAATTAGTTCAGCCCCTCGTTAAGCTGAACGCTGGCCTCTCAGTGGAGCAGGGGGTGGTGGGGTGGGGGGCGGGGGGGTCACTTTTCATTAATTCAAGTCAGAGCCGCAGCAGTGGTACAAAATGTACAATATTATTGTCGTCGTTGTCGGGTGGAAACCTTGTATGTCCAAAACCGTTCGTTTTGTATTTATCTTTTTAAAAACGATTGAAACTAGTGTCTTGTGCGACAGTCTTGTATGATGAAGCAGGGCTTTACTTTATGAAAAACGTGCAAATTTGAAACTTGGAGATACAAGGTTTCTGCCCGACAATGACGTTATATATTCTGTGCTATATATCATTTGGTGAGGGACTGGCGAATGAAACGATTTAACTAGTTTATCTTGATTTGACTCTCACCGCGTGTCAATTTACTCGCTGTCGGAAATAAAGGATATTTTCCCGAGTGTACGTACAGTTCAGGTTTAACGGTAATGACGCCGGTGGAAACCTCAGATAAATATCTTGTAAGTGGAGCAGAATTACACGGTTCATACGACTCCCCCTGAACTCCTGTGGGTCGTTGATGGTGTTCTAATGACTCATCAGTCAATAACGCTGCGTCGCGGCGCAGTTGTTTTATGATCTTCATTATGTGCTCGCTCAGTCGATATGATCCTCTCCTTCGATGCCAAGTAATGAAGATGGCTCCAACGTGTAGCTATTGTTCAGCTAGTTATTTTTCATTTTTGCGTCTCGTTGTTAAAGCAAAAAGTTTAGTTTTTCTGTTGGATCTTTTATTTCGGAGCGCACATTAATACTTGTGTTGAAACGAGAGTCGCACAGTACGAACAGTCCCGGATCTGTCAGAGGAGCACAGTGGTTGTTAATGTAAACTCTGAGAGAGTGTACAAAATGTAGAGTCACGAATCGTCACCGTCGGGTGGAAACCTCCTATCTCCAAGACATTTACGTTTCTGGAAATGTAACAGAGATTTTCAGAAATAGTGCAAATAGCCGATCTACAAGCTCACAATGCGTCGCATTGTGAGCTTGTAGATCGCCTATTTTCACAACTATTGCTTAGACACTGAAGTAGGACATTAAATGATGGAAGAAACACAGACATTGTCTCGCCCGTGATGCTTTTCGTTCCACATTAAGATACCTATACTGTATGTTGGTTGTCGTATCCATAGAAACAGGCATCTTCGGGCGTCTCTCAGCAAAGTAGGTGTCTGGGCTCAGAAGTAGGGCGCGTATACATGACCTATCTACAGCATACTGGAATATCTATGGCTGCATCTCAGGTTCTCCTGTTCTGCTCTCCTATATCGCTGAGGAGGTGGGAGATGGGAGGACGTAGTGCCTGCTACCAGGAAGACTTTCCAAGCTGAACAGCATGGTGTGTGATTACCCCGACCCTCCAGCTGGTAATATAACCCCCCACCCCCCACACCCCTCCTAAATTGGAGTGGGCGTGTCAGCTGTGTTGTCGGCGGAAATGGACGTTGCTTAACGCTCACGTCCAACTTCTCTTGCGCAGCATTTCTCCGTTTCTTCTCTCCTCACCTCGTTTCTTTCGTGCATCCTCAGTGGGAGGGACCGAGACGCAAGGAAAGGGTGCAAGTGTAGGAAATGAGGATGTTTCCATTCTAGATCTCTACATTATACCTTCTCCATTCTAGACCTCTCCGGACCGTCCCATATCTCCATTCTAGACCTCTATTACTGTAAAAATAATCTACATGTATTATTGCTAGACTTGCTCCTTCTAGAGTCAAGAATCTAGACCACTAGCTGGTTCCCAAACACGTTGGGACCCAATTGTGCGTCACGGAAAAAAATGTATGGGTCCCTTAATTTTTGGTTCACGACACTTTGTTTTTAATTATTATGAATCCAAAACATTTTCAGAAAACATTCCCAAAAAAGCAGTAATTTAATGAAGGGCGCCTGCTGGCCTAGCTGTCCAGGCGCATACCACATAGCCTGACAGCATATCGCGGGTTTGAATCCCGATCGCCACGACCTTTGCTGCGTGTCTCTCTCCCAATTTTGTCTGCTGTACTATCAATAAAGCAGTAATTTAATGAATAAATAGAAGAGAAATCTGAGAAATTCCATAAATCAGAAAACAAATGTTTAAGAAGTAGCATAGTATATTTTGGGTCACAAGCTAAAAAGTTTGGGAACCACTGATCTAGACCACCTGGAATGTACAACTCTATTCAAGAGCACTAGACCTCTTCTTTCTTTCTTTCTTTCTTTCTTTCTTTCTTTCTCTCTCTCTATATGTTCCCCAGGGACAGCCTCCAGTGTGTGTGTGTGCGTGCAGTGTGTACAGTGTGTGTGTCTCATTGATAATCATTAGTGTCCATGTGCACTAGCAGGTTCTTGCAGATCCGTGAATCCGCCTCAGTCTTCTCTCTGCTAATTAGAGGATGAATCACGTTGATGAGTGAGCTGTTTATGCACTTCATGTGTTTCTGTCACCCAGGCTTAGGCTTGATTTATATTTGTTTCTGTGTCGCGTTGCGCACGCAGCCCTCTGCATGCGGTGTTGCTGCAAGTTTTGGAAATAGCAGATCTACAAGCTTGCACGCAACCTCCAAAAAATAGCTTCTATTTTAGTTTAGTTTAGTTAGTTTCTATTTTAGGCGTGCAACAGCGATGCACAAATCGGGATTAAAAGCTGCTCCACAAAGGAAAAGGAAATCCACTCACAGCATGAAGGCCAGGGCGCACGCACACACACACGCACACAGACACACGCACGTGAGGGATGGGACGATACGCGATATTATCGTTTATCGTGATAAAAAAACACTCACGATAATCGTCCTCCGTCATGCACTGGGATCAGTTCACTTTTTATTTGCAGAGCTGTTTATCCGATACCACATAAGCCCTCTATTGGTAAAATGTTCTTATAATATACGTACTTGATACAGTCTTTTTTTCACTCTCTATCAAATGTCTTTGCCAAAAAATAGACGATCTACAAGCTCCGTTGCTATTTTTTGGCAAATGTTCTGCCCCAGTATAAGTGATATTTGATTATCGCGATAATATCGTAAATCGCAATTTCTTTTGTCACAATAATCGTGATATGAAATGTCCATATCGCCCCATCCCTAACACATGCACGCGCGCATAGCGGGCCATGCTTGCCAGCCTTCTCTCTCTTGTGTCCAGTGATCTTCTTCCGTCGACGGCGCGCCCCTTCATCCATCCTGCAGCCCCGCCAAGGCAATTACCGGGCTCTGTCCGCCCTGTCCTGAGCTCATCAGAGCTATACGCCTCCGCTCCCATTGTGTCTCCCGCGCCGCCGCACGCCACACAGCTCTGCCCAGCTCTGAGCCTCCATCGCTGGGCCTGGCGCAGAGCGCACAGCCTCTCTCTCTCCCCCTGGTTCTCTCTGGCAGCACTGGCCCCGTCTTGGATCGCTGCCTGCCACTGATCTAGTGTGGGTGTGTGTGTGTATCTGGTTCTGTACTGTATCAGACACGATTCAAGTTGGTGTGTGTGTGCGCGTGTGTGCATGTGCATGTGTACATTTGAGTGTGCATATGTGGCGGAGAGAGTCACAGCCCCAGCCTGAAGCCTCAAAAAGTCTAGTATCTCCCTCGTTCCATAGGGATATCCTTTTGAAGTAATGGTTAAGATATTGGACTTTCACGCGGGAGGCCCGGGTTCAAAGCCGGGGTGAGGAGGTTCGCATCACCTCCGTTACACATTCATGCTAAGTTTGTGTGTGCATGGGCATTACCGTATCAGACACATTAACAGTAGGTTTGTCTGAGTATGTGTGCATGTACTTGCGTACATACAGTATGTGTGTGTGTGTATGTAGAGAGGAGAGGAGTGAAGAGAGGAGGTCTTTGTCTGGACTGATGACGAGGTAGAACTGTTCCTGCAGTGATAAGTTAGTCAAGAGCTTTGTTTTCCTTCCCTGGAAAAGGGTTGCACGATAAGAACATGACGAACCGAGGAAGGATACGTTGTAACCAGTCGTAACTCAGACCTGTTTCACTCAGAATGGAGCGTTGAGGTGGTTCAGATACTTGTTGTGTGTGTTCTGTGGGTGTAGATGTGACCAGTGATTCAGAGGGCCGTCTCCATTAGAGCAGCAGTGTACTGTGTGTTATCTGGAATGACCCTCCTGATGGTCACACACCTACATGGAGCTGATAAGCATCAACGGAGAGATCAATAGCTCTAACAATGCACCACCATTTGAGGACCGTGTGTGTGTGTGTGTGTGTGTGTGTGTGTGTGTGTGTGTGCGCGCGCGTGTGTGTGTGTGTGCGTGTGTGTGTGTGTGTGTGTGTGTGTGTGTGTGTGTGTGTGTGCGCGCCTCGCACAGCAAGGCGTTGTGTGCTTGTAGATCGGCTGTTTTCACTACTTTTGTGCGACGGCCTTGTGTGATGAAGCATGGCTTTGCTTTGTGAAAAAATGAACACATTTGAAACTTGGAGATACGAGGTTTCTGCCCGACAGTGGCGATATAAAAAGGCACTTCTTATTGAGAATAGGTTAATGCATGTTTGCGTCTGGTAAACTCTGTTCTCATTTTCTCACATAATAGTGTTACAATGTCAGATGTTCGTATTGACCAGCGTTTTGAACAATGGAGGTAAACGAACGATAAGGTAATCGATGCGAACGGAAGGTTTTTTAAGGATTGTTCTGCTTTCAAAACAAGCTTTTCCTAATATTATGGTCATCAGCTCCAGGCGCGGCAGCACCCCACAAAGCACAGGGAAGTGCTGAGTCTGCATTAAACGCAGGCATTAAATGGACAAGCAGCTAATTCTGCTTTTTTTTTCCAGACAGCGGTTGAAATGAGGCACTGCAAAAAAGAGCCTGCATACGGTAAATAACTCGTTTTTTAAACTGTCAATCACGGCAAAGCTACTCTACTGGAGTCCCAGAATAAAAATGTAATAGCTGGAAATGATTATAATAGGCCCCGTTGAAGAAACGGCTATAACAGCTCGGTGTAAAACAGCCCCAAGCTATCCTCTGAGTCACGCTCGGTGACAGACTGCACTTCATTCTTTTTCTTCCTTTTCTCGTGAACCAACTTCGAGAAAACGGAGAGAACCCAACTTTCCAACCTCCGCGTGCAGTCAGACAGACAACCCTGCAAGGTCATAATAAATGTCCCCATCCTCTGCGTTTGTGTTTCCGTCAAGCAGCCATTGCTCCGGAGAGAAAAATCGTCTCACACAAACGACCACAGCACGCACGCCGCCCACGCCCACCAACACCCCCCCTCCCTCTCCCCTCCCCCAAGAGGAAAACCACTTTCTCGTTCAGCTCCCGGGTCGGTTGAGAAAAAAAAAAGTTTCCTCTCTTCTGAAGATCCTCTTCAATATACAACACAAGACAAGCTTCACAAAGGGTTATCTAGCGTCAGATATCTCTGGGTATGCAAATGTGTGTCGGCGCTGCGTTGAAACTTTTATATATATCTTTTAAAAAGTAGCTATTTCATCTCTTTTTCAAGATGCGTTTCATCTTGAACTCCAGCCTCTCGAACGTGCGGTTCAGCTCTTGTTACTCACTTGAACTGGCATAGCTTTTTTTTATTTATTATTATTCTTATCTACGTTGCTCTTTCTTCAACTTTGTTCTCCTGTCTTGAGGGTCTCAGGTGGTGGTGGGGAGGGAGGGAGGAGGGAGGGAGGGAGGAGGGAGCTGACTCCGTTCCGCAGCAGACAACCTGCAGGAACCCGCTCAGCGCTCGCGTTCAATAGAGGAGCTCTTTGAAGCGTGGCAGAAGGCTTTTCGGAATGTCCACCCACTCCTCTGAGCCGCTCGCCGTCCGCCAGGGAGGGAGAGGCCGGATGAAACGGCAGAGTGATGCGTGGAGGCTTAGGATGGAGGAAGCTATAGATCAGGGGTCTTCAACGTTTTCAGGCCAAGGACCCCTTAGTTTAGAGAGAGATGAAGCAGGGACCCCCACAACCTGTTCATAGATTCCATATAGTTTCATTGTTTGACAGCACAATCAGCAGTGTATTTTGGATTCATGTAAATGTGTGTTTCCAGATATTTAACCACTTGAACCGTCAATACTTAATAAACTTGACCTTTCACTCTTTCACACTTAGTCTGCTCTTTTTCCCCTCTACAAGAAACCTATTTGTCAAAAATAACAGATCTACAAGCTCACAACGCCTCACAGCGTGCACAAGTAGGCCATGTATGTAATGGCCTACTTTGTTACATAAGACCAGAGGTGCAAGTTACTTAGTACATGTACTCAAGTACTGTACTTTTGAGGTATTTTGAGGACTTTAATGTTTTTACATGATAGTAGACTATTGATATTTCCTGTTTTTTTCAAAAACGGGAAAATTCTCGGGTTCCTCGGGCATGGCAGGGCCGTACATCGAGATTTTTTCGGGCTCCTCGGCCATAGCAGCAAATGAGTTAATGTGAACATCTGACATTGTAACTAGACAGAAAGACTAGACAGAAAACCAGGGGAAAACATAATGAAAAACAAAAGCAGTACTGAGCCTTCAATCGGTCACGGTACATTTACCCATCTAAACATAATATGCATGTCGCGTAGTGAGCTTGTAGATCTGCTATTTTCACTATAGTTTGTTCACGGGCAAACGTCTCTTTTGGGTCTTGAGCTATAACAAGTTTGGGACACCACTGATCTAATGCAGTGGTTCTCCAACTTTTCAGGCTGCGCCCCCCAAAATAATCATATTTGAACTGGGGACCCCCCACCCTGACAAGCACTTGGAATTGTAGGAGTTGGCATTACATTTAGTTCTGGGGACCCCCCAAAATAATTTTATAACAGGTTGAGAACCATTGATCTAATTGATCTAATGGCCTTCATTTAGCAAATACTGTAACTCCTCCAACTCCTCATCCCTTCTTCCACATCTCCTTTCATCTGCAGAGTTCTCCTCCACCTGCTGGCTCTTCTGTTCATCTGTTCACCTTCCTGTTCAACCATATACTGTCCCCCCTCCTTCTGTCCACTGACCACTGGTGATCACTCTTCTTCATCCCCTCCTACCTCTTTACACCCCTCTTTTCCCAGCCGCTTCCTTTATCCTCATCCTCCTCTTCTCTTCCCCTCCGGCTCATCCCTCTCTTCTCCTCCTCCCCCTCCCCCTTCCATCTTCACCTCCTTCCTCTCCTGCTCCACTTTAGTCTTCATTTGTTTAACCCTTAGTTGACCGGACAAATATACTGTGTGTGAAAGTGATCTTGTTTGAGCAAGGCATATGCTGGCAGATTTACAATTTACAATTTTGAGATATTTGTACTTTACTTGAGTATTTCCAATTCCAATGGATCCTACATCTCAGATCCAAATATTATACTTTTACTCCACTACATTTATTTGAACTCAGTTACTTTGTAGATTTTGGTTATTATTACAAACTGGTCAAACATTGGCCAAATTGTCAAATAACATAATAAAGAGGCCCATTTCACAATCATAATTATCATGTTAAAGCATTTTTTCACTTTAATGTTGCAGCAGTAAACGTGCGGCTGATTTTAATAACGTTATCTTCCACTGGATAGCTTAACCTATAATAATACATTATAATCATTTGTCAGTTTATATGTTTTGTCTTGACAGTCTGAATACCGTAACGTAACCAAAGCTGTCAAATAATGGTATAGTGGAGTAAAACAGCACAGTGTCAAGTATCTTGGAAATGGCCTCTTGTGGTAATACATGGGGCCGATAAGGCTGACCTCCTTCTGACCCAGGGGACGATAGAGAAAGAGTGGGGGGATATCTGCAGGGACATGGTGTGAACGTGTGTGTGTTGCTGGCGGCCTGTTTTTCTCAACAGATCTATATAGATAGAGCTTATGAGGCTGTCTGTGGCTTGATTTAATGGACATATCTATTGGGATTATGAGTTTGACCTGCTGTGAGTTATTCTAGGGTTGAGGGGCGCGCGTGTGTGTGTGTGTGTGTGTGTGTGTGTGTGTGTGTGTGTGTGTGTGTGGTGTGTGTGTGTGTGTGTGTGTGTGTGTGTGTGAGTGTGAGTGTGTGCGTGTGTGTAATAGTGAGATCACTCCCAATGGATGACTTGTTCTTTGTCCTTCACTCTGTGGGGAAAAGTGGACATCATATCTTAGTCCTTTCTTACGTTACAGCTTGTGTGTGTGTGTGTGTGTGTGTGTGTGTGTGTGTGTGTGTGTGTGTGTGTGTGTGTGTGTGTGTGTGTGTGTGTGTGTGTGTGTGTGTGTGTGTGTGTGTGTGTGTGTGTGTGTGTGTGTGTGTGTGTGTGTGTGTGTGTGTGCGTGCGTGCGCGCGCGTGCGTGTGTGTGTGTGTGCACACGCGTGACACAATACTGGTCGATGGGGTCGTGGCCTCTGCCATTTCTTCTTTTTTTTAGAATGCTCCACTGGAGTGTATCACTAATCCATGGGATCACTTCCACACCATACTGACCCCTGACACACACACACACACACACACACGCACACGCGCTCACGCTACCTCATCCATCATATTCTGCGTCTGGCATGGCCTCAGTCAGGTGCTCCCATGGGTGACAATTCCGCCGGCCAATGAGATCGCCCGCTCCGCACCGTCGCCAGAGGCATGATGTCATCCGCCTCATGGAGAAGTAATGAGGGGATGAGAGAGAGAGAGAGAGAGAGAGAGAGAGAGAGAGAGAGAGAGAGAGAGAGAGAGAGAGACAGAGAGACAGAGAGAGAGAGAGAGAGAGAGAGAGAACAAAAGAGAATTATGAGAAAATAGGACATACAGCCCTTAAAGAAGGGAATAAGTCTGACCAATAGAAAGGGGGAATGAAAAATATAAACCCAGAAATGTTGTTGGGTCATGAATCAAAGCTGTGATGTCACATGACTTAACGCCAGAGGAATACTCTCTCTGCACCATTCTTCCTCCTCCCTCTCTCTCTCTCTGTCTATATCTACCTCTTCCCCCTTTCGCTCTGTCGCTCCTCATTTCTCTCTTTCCCTCATTCTAAGACAGCAGCTAGCCATGGTCGAGAGGAGGAGAGGAGAGGAGAGGAGAGGAGAGGAGAGGAGAGGAGAGGAGAAGAGAAGGGGGTGAGAGAAGAGTTAAGGGAAGGACAGGAGACGAGATGGGGGAAGAGGAGGGGAAGGGAGAGTATAGGGGACAGTGGTGTCAGTTCAGCAAAAGCTAGGGTATGGCAAAGATGGGAGTCCTCATGCGTTTCTACGGTTTCTTCTTTCTTGGGCTGGAACGGTTGTTCAAGTGCAGCTAAACTTGGCAAGTTAGTAAACGTGCCACAATTAACAATAATGCATTGCACCTGTGCAGCTGACCTGCGGAACCTTGGAATAGGCCTATACCATGTTGTCAAGATGGAGAGAATACAAGTGTGGAGAAAATAATTATAATACCTTGTTAAAGTTACCATTTTGTTAAATTTTGCATTTGTACTGTAGTTATTTTACTGTAATTTAACAACATAATAACCAGACAAATAGACAAAGAGACTTTTATTTTCCCCCCTGGACCCAGGATATGGCAGCTGCATACCCCTGCCATACCCAATTGACACCCCTGATAGGGGAGAGATGAGTTCCAGGAAGGAGAGGAGAGGAGATAAGTTATGGGGAGGATGGGGAAGGAGTTATGTGGAGGAAGACCAGGGGGTATAAAGCAGTGGCTACCTTGCCAGCAGCAGGGGTTCATTACTGCAGGAGCTCCGACAGAGGAGTGGAGAGACGAGTAGACGGCATGATGACTAGACAGGAAGAGAAGGGGAAAACGAGGACAGTGGCAGGTACAAAAGAGAGCGAGATACAGACAGGGGTGTCACAAGAGGGGGGGGGGGGGACTGAGTTACTAGGGCCCAAGGTGGAGGGGCCTGTCTTTAGCTATTGAAAAATAGCAGATCTATAAGCTCGCAGCGCGGCACTTCTAGATCTGCTGTATTTGAAAAGTCGTGAAAATGTGTGCAAATCTTACATATTTCCTTTTTAAGCGAAGATTTGTGACTACAATTTTGCTTCTGGGGGGGTGGTCCCTGGAACTAAATATTTTGAGATGGGGTCCTTGGCCAAATACATATCATCTTGGGGGTCCTTCACATGAAAAAGTTTAAGCACCACTGGCATAGAAACATACGTTTTTCCAAAAACCTTAGAAGGATTTGAAACATTCAGTCTCTGCACAACTTTTCACGATCTTTCAAGTAGATCTACAGTACAAGTTCGGAGCGCGGCACTCGGTGCTGCACTGTGAGCTTGTATATCTGCTATTTTTCAAAAGTTAAAGCACAAAATGTGAGTGAATCCTTGTACCCAGGGCCCAGAATTTGGTGTGACGCCCCTGGATACAGACACAGAGAGATACAGAGAGAGTGAGAGAGAGAGAGAGGGAGAGAGAGAGAGTCAGACTACCAGAGGGATACAGCTAATGAGTCTCTTCATGCCAGCTAGCATTAGCAGTGACTGAAATGTTCCTGTGTCACATTCAGTCAGACAGCTGATATGACAGCTGACAGTGACAATGAACGACGACGCGAACGCGTCGGATTTAAAACAAGACTATTATCAAAACCCCCTGGTCTGTCTCTTCCCGTCTTATCTACAGGAAAATGCGTCCTTTGTTGGCAAAATGTTACAATGGACAAACGCACACGGACAATCTATTTCCGTTGTAATTTCTGCATTCGCAATAATGTGATGGTTAACCATTGTCATGATTCAAAACAAGACGCGGATGGAGACGAATGTACAATGTAAAGAATGATTCAAATATGGCTTCAATTGCATTCCTTTATAGCCTTTATCTAGGCTTAAAAACACAATGCGTTTTTCGAATCGCAACTCTTCCTCAGGCAGTTGTGTCACGCCATTCTGGTCACACTGTCCTTACATGGTTGTTACAAGTTAATTATCGTCGTTGTCGGGTGGAAACTAGAGATGTTACCGATCGATCGGCAATGGATCGGATCGGGCCGATCAAAGCGTGATCGGCGATAATCGGTGGTTTAGATCAAAAGGTAAATTCACTGATCCAATCCGATCGGTGCATCTGATCAACCAGCCGTTCAGTATGCCCACTTGAAGCCATTTTGGGGTATTGATTTCCACAGTGCTGAAGGAATAATTAGTTACTGCTATGATAATAAATACATAGTAATGCTGGTAAATAACTATAAGGCAAATATATAAATGAATTCATGAGTGAATTAATTAATTAAAGTTAAAACATTAACATTTAGAAAATATAAATAATATATAAATAATAACTTGATCGGATCGGTGATTGATCGGTATCGGGTGATCAAACTTTTGTGATCGGTGCTCGGTGATCGGTTCCAAAAAACCTGATCGGACCATCCCTACTGGAAACCTTGCATGTTCAAAACCGTTTGTTTTGTATTTATCCTTTTAAAAATGATTTGTGTGCTTGTAGATCGGCTATTTTCACTAGTTTTGTGTGACAGTCTTGTTTGATGAAGCAGGGCTTTACTTTACAAAAAAAAGAAAAAACTTACACATTTGAAACTTGGAGATACAAGGTTTCTGCCAGACAACGACATTATGCTCATCTAAACTGTTCACATAATAGGACATTTGATTCCATTTGATTCCATTGGTACACTCTTTGGAGCTGTATTAACACTGAGGAGTATTCTTCTTACTTGGACTGTGCAGTTGATATAGACAGCAAACAGGAGAATGAGAAACGGGGAGTGACAAGCAGCAAAGGTCATTGGGCTCGGAAATCGAACCGGTGACTAGCTGTCGGGCTGCATTAGAGCCAGACAGCTCTGATAGTGGTATGCACCTTAACCACTATAGGCCATTGGAGGTTTTTATTGTGCAGTGTGTATTGGCACCTACACGGTACACCACATTATGACAACCTGGCAAAAGTATTTGCAGCGCTCTGTCAATTTAGAGTTACTTCAACACCAAAGAGCAGTGGTGTAAAGTAACTAAGTACATATACTTAAGTAATGTACTGTAAGTACAATTTTAAGGTATTTGTAATTTAGTAATTCCAATTTCCAATACTTTTACTTGTACTCCACTACATCTCGGATCCAAATATTGTACTATTGTAACTTTAGTTATTAGTTACTTTGCAGACATAAATGATGTTATAAAACATGCATAAACCACTTTAGCCCTATTGTATACTGTACCTGGGCTAGTTGAAAATAGCCGATCTACAAGCGATACGACGAATTGTGAGCTTGTAGATTCGCTGTTTTCAAACATTTTGTACTTTTACTTAAGTACATTTTGAATTCCAGACTTGTAACAGAGTATTTCTATATTGCAGTATTGATAGTTTTACTTAAGTAAAATATGTGAGTACTTTTTCCACCACTGCACCCCATTATGGACAACCTGGCAAAAGAAAAGTATCCACAATGTTCTGTCAATTTAGAGTTAATTCAGCACAGTGTATAAATGAACCCTTCCATTCCTACACTCTTTGGAAGTTAAAGTAACACTGAGCATTTTGCTGTGCAGTGTAGTGTCCATGGCACCATAACACTTCATGGACCAGCTGGCAGGAGTGTGTGCCGCACACTGTTGAGTGCTTTTTCTAGTACTTGTTTTGAAACTGCTATCCCCCTCTTCCTTTCCTGTACCTACCTGGAAAATAAAGGGCAATTTGGAGATGGTTCCGAAAGTATTGTAGCGTGTCGGATAAAGGCCAGGTTTCTTTTCAAAGGAGAGGCGGAACAACATCCCGACCTGAAATAGACTGGGACATGACGAGAAGTGATGAGGTTCGTTTTCCACTACAACTACCTGTATAAGAAAGATGGCATCAACTGAAAACAGTAACAATCATACGCAGATGGACATGAATTGACTGTATATCTATCTTATCTAATCTATCTGTATAGGCTATATGTGTCTATCTTTTTTTTTTTCTTAAATTGTTATCCCACGATTTTGTAACCCATTTTTCACCCAGTGCCAATAGAGGGTATGCGCATGCATAAAGTGAATGGCAAATCGAGTGGCAAAATGAGTGGCAAAATGAGTAACATCATTTAACATCATTTAATGCAATCAGGTAGGACTTTTCTGTTTGCATGTATGGGCTGTCAAGGCCAGAAAGTAGTTTTTTTGCCACTCAGTAGGCGTTCCCACATAACTTCCTGGTATGATGATGATGTCACGCGCATACCCCATATTGCCTAAGCTGTAATCCTGGGCTCTGCTCTCCCTCTGCCAACCTGGGGAGAGCCCCGAACTGAGCTCATGCTTCCTTCAGTGCACGAGGAGTGAGCAGGCCACTTCTTGCGGTCCAGGCGCATACCACATAGGCTCTGATGCCTGACAGCGTGTTGCGGGTTCGAATCCCGGTCCCGACCACCATTGCTGCTTGTCACTCCCCATCTTTCTCCCCATTTCCTACTGTCCTATAAAATAAAGGCATAACATCTATCTATCTATCTATCTATCTATCTATCTATCTATCTATCTATCTATCTATCTATCTCTGTTTGTCTGTCTGTCTAGTTCCCCCTCTCTTTGACTCTCCCTCTCTGTCTCTCCCTCCACAGGGAGCTGACCTTGCGTGACTCTCATCTCTCCGTTAATAAACGAGTGCATGGCTCCTAGGACCTCTCCTCGCCCCTCATCTCCTCTCCTTTCATTATATGCTCACCTTTCTCCTCACTTCACCTCCTCCTAAGCTCACCTGATCCTCCTGTTTTTTTCCTTCTCTCATCCCTCGCTCATTGCTCCTCGCTCTTTGCTTTCGATCCTTCTTAAAGCAGCGGCTTCCTTGAAAAGCACTTAAGAGAATGTGAGCACAACTCAAAGTCTCAGAAACTATTTACCCGGGAGCGAGCGCGGTTCAGTAGAGTTCTTTCATTAGTAGACTGACTCATCAAGCACTCAGGAAATGTCCTTCATTTAAGTAGACACAGGCAGCATGTTCCGCTGTTGAAACCTTGTCCAAAACCTTGTCCAAAACCAGTAATCTCACAAGTCAAGACAGATTCTGCTGTCAGCACCCCTGCCACAGATGCCACTTCAGGTGGCACTTCGAGGACTCTGGGAGTGCGGTGCTCGCCACCGAGTTGGTCGGTTATACGGTTGTCCAGAACCGTCGATCCAAACAATATGCCCCATATACTGTATGGGTTTGTCAAGGTATATAACATCAGGGATCTCTGTATATGGGAATAAAAGAGACAGACAGACAGGTACAATGGGTACTCTGACAAACCACCGACACTATGACATATCGGTTGCGTCGGTGGTGCGACGTAGTTAGTTTATAATACCCACAGACAGTCTTAAGCTCTTTCAACCTGGCCTCCCTATTTTACGAAATGAAATATGTCAAAAGCTTTCCGAAATGTAACAAAATAAATAACAAATATACTATCTCCCAACGTGTCACAAGCTTATAGATTGGCTATTTTTGCTATTTGTGCGACACTGTGATACTATGAACGTGTCACGTATACAATAGGAAATTGACTAAGAATGATGAAAAGATGAAACATGATTGTAGATACATGGTTTGTTGCCCGACAGAGACGATATTAAATACAACTACCAAATGACATTCATGTGAGCGATCGCTGATGATTCCTCTGTTTGTTCCTCAGAAATCAAACAATACGCATTGCTTCAGAAAATGCTTGTCAGTAATAATGATGCATGCATGCAGTCATAGTCATAGTCAATAGACTAAACATGACAGACCATTGACACTTTTTATGTGATGTATGCTAGATGAATTGCCTTTCAGGTAAATGAGCTGTTTGATTTATTGTTTGACAGCTTTTTCTGCAATGTATTGACATATACTGCATGTTTGTTGTTCATTGTTAGCGTCGAGCAGAGAGGCAGAATGAAAGAAATATAGAGGGAGGAGAGAACAGCAGTAAAAAAGGGAGGGTGAGAATGAGAGAACAGATGAGTGTGGAAGAGAGAAAGAAGGAGGGAGGGAGAGAGAGATGGCAGACTGATAGAGAAGGGGTTGAGGAGAACGAGACAGATGAAACCGATATAGAGAAATAAAGGGGGAACAGAACAAAAAGAAAGGAGAGACAGAGAGAGAGACAGAGAGAGAGAGAGAGAGAGAGAGAGAGAGAGCACACAGAGGTGGAACGTCGGTATTTTGTTTTGTGTTGCTACTTTTACTTAACACATCGGGTGCCCAGAATTATTCAACGTTTAATTTGCTGGTGCCCATGGCAACCCGCCATTTTACCTACCTTCGAAGTACTGGCGAGAAAAGTAATCAGAGTAAATGTAATCCAAGTATGTCCTGTTTATTTCGCGAAAATCTTTTCTTTCTGTCAGGACCGTTTTTTATCAATTCTAAGCCACAGTGTTTGTGTTATGGCCGGTAGAAGAGGCTGCCGTTTTGAGAAAAAAAAAGAAAAAAGGAAGAGAATCCGGAGAAAACAGCATTTTTGTGCAGCCGCTAAACAGGAAGTCAACGAGACAGACAGCACGTCCGGGTGACGTAATTTCGCGCTGCATGTTGGGAAATGGAGTTTGTTTCATCACCGCGGTAGCCAAGTGCAGTAGCTACAGTACAGTATAGTTTACTGTACAACGCATCGAACGCGTCGTGGGCACACGTAAACATCAAAGAGATTGGCGCGTGGGCACCACGTGGGCGTTTAATGTGTTAAGTAACATTTCGGACACACTTCCACCACAGAGAGAGAGATGGTGGTGGATAAAGTACCAAAGTAGTTATACTCCAATGTACAAACACTCTGTTATAAGTAAAAGTCTGGAATTGCGAAGATGCGACGCATTGTGAGCTTGTAGATCTGCTATTTTCAAATGGCCGGAATGTACTGCACATCCGGCCGAAGTGGTTAATGTGTGTTCTGTAATAATAACCCGAATCTACAAAGTCACTAGTAACTAAAGTTTTCAAATAATTGTAGTGGAGTAAGAAGTATCGTCGTTGTCGGGTGGAAACCTTGTATGTCCAAAACCGTTCGTTTTGTATTTATCAGTTAAAAAACTAGAAGCTCGGCCGCCCTTCGGGCGGATTACATACACACAGACACGCAGACAGAGATTTGTCGCATTTATAGATAGATGAACTAAACTAGTGAAAACAGCCGTTCTACAAGCACACAACGCCTCGCACCGCAAGGCGTTGTGTGCTTGTAGATCGGCTGTTTTCACTACTTTTGGGCGATGGCCTTGTATGATGATGCAGGGCTTTACTTTGCGAAAAAAATTGGCAGTACGAGGTTTCTGCCCGACAGTGACGATATGTAGTTAAAAGCATTGTATTTTGTAAATACCGAAGAAAGAAAGAGACAGAGAGATGGAGAGAAGGGGATGTGTGTGTTGTGTTGTTATCTGATGCAGACTGTGTTTGACATCCGGGGATAAAATAAAGTCCCAAAATGTGGCGGCTTTGAAACGATAAAAGCCCAGTAACCTATATTCAACAATTCACGAACACTTTCCTATGAAAGGGCTTTAAAGAAGGGATTTAAATGTCACCAAGTCTTCAGCAGACTCAGGGGGAGACGTAATCTTCTGTCCTTGCTCAGCATGCCGACCGTGGACTTATTTCTTTCCGAGCCCAACCTTGAGCGCCCATTATACGGCTCACCCTTTACTTTCATGCCTGATGTTGGCCATCTTAAAGCTATTTGGATGAATAAAAGGTTATTTGAGCCTAACCACTTAACACTTATACCAGGGTTCTTCAGTGTTTTCTTTCAGGGCCAGGGACCCCTTAGCTGAGAGAGAAATGAAGCAGGGGAGCCCTCTTCGTGATGAAGATTAAACTTTTTTCACATTTGTGTGTAGCGTTGTGCTGGATTCATGTTAATGTGTATTTTTACTCAATACTGGCCTGCTCTTTTTCACCCCCTACAACCAAACCTCTGCCAAAATAGCTGATCTACAAGCTCATAACGCCTCGCGGTGCGAGACGTTATGAGCTGTAGATCTGCTATTTTCGGCTTATGTTTCCCTCAGAATAGGGACACAAGGATTCATAGACGATCTGCAATCGATTATCAACCACCGTTCGTGTACATACCTCGTTCTTGCTGTTTGTCTGAGTTTCACTTTCTCTCTGGGTTTACTGGTTGTTGCGTGTGCCGTGCTGCTGCTGTTTGGTGATGTCAAGCACGTACAGTAGAGCGTGAGATGTGAACAGTCCACGTTTGAAGGGACATTCAGCAATGTTCACATCGTTCCGTGTTTCCCTACCCTTTGTGTCAGAAGACACCTTCATAACTAGGCCTGTCACAATTATTACATAATCGTCTAATTGCAATTATTTGACGTGATCCTAATTATTTTGTCATAATTGTCATAATCGTTAATATCGTTTATGTTGATTTTTTTTTTCAAACATTGTCAAAAAATAGTGGAAATAGCAATTAGTATAAAGTCAATTATGTCAGTCATTTCTTTGTATATTTAGGTTATGTGTCATATCTGTAATATGCAATATAATATGCAATATAATATGCAACTTCAAAGCCTACAAGCCAAACAGAAATGTAATTGTCAACGACAAAAACACGATGAAATCGTTAATCGCAATTATTTGAGTGACAATTAATCATCATCGTATTCGTGACAGCCATGTTCATAATTCTCTCTCTGTTCTCTCTCTCTCTCTCCCTTTGCAGGAGTGCCCTCAGATCCTCCCGTCGACCCAGATCTACATCCCGGCCGGGGTGATGAGGCCCATCACCCTGCTGGCTCAGAACCTGCCCCAGCCGCAGTCCGGCCAGCGGAACTACGAGTGCATCTTCCACATCCAGGGCACGTCGCACAGCGTGCCCGCGCTCCGCTTCAACAGCACCAGCATCCAGTGCCAGAAGACCATGGTAAGAGCAACCATGGGAGCCCATGATGTCATCTCTGTGCGCTTGTAGAAAACACACACCTGACGAGCACTAAGAGCTGAGGCATTACATTTTGTGAAATGTAATGGTTATATCATAGGCGATTTTAAGGGGTGTCCTAGGGTGCACGTGCACCCCCTGGCCGCCAGGCGGCCATTTTGATTTTTTTTTTTTTTTGTAATGTAACTTTATTTTATAATTATTAAATAAAACAGTGATCGTGATTTGTAAAATGTGCGCAAAAAGAGAGGTGGAGGGGCAAGTATAGTAGTTCACTCGACACTGACAGTAATGCTAATGAACGTGAACCAGAGGAGGTGGACGGAGCTTGCAGCAGCAGTGATCCAGCCACCGACATCACTGTGGAAGGCTCGCCGTTGCCGGAGACCGAGGCCCCGGTTCCTCCACAGCAAGCAAGCCCCACTCCAGACTCAACTCTTGTTACCCCAGGCCCAGACCCAGAGGAGCCAAATGAAGCCAACTTTGTTCATGAAAGAGACCCTTGCCATGGCCCGGATAAAGCCAAGCAGTTTTTGGCTTTGGGTCCATATCAGCCAGAAGATGTAGAATGTCCATTAAAGGCCGCTGGCGAAAAACAACGCAAATTCAGAAAGGAGTGGTTTAAAGATTTTGCCTGGCTGGAGTATAGCGTGCGCCATGACCGGGCGTTCTGCTTTCCATGTCGGGCCTTTGGTTCTGAGAACGCCGAGCAAGCTTTCAGGAGGACAGGTACATAAAGACACATCTCTGTTTACACAATGCTGTTGTACTCCCTCCAAGTGCATAGTCTATTATGTTCCCTTTTTTCAACTGTTTCGTTATATTGAAGAGAATGTGCGCAAAAAAAAGAAATGGAGGACACGACACTGTTTGAAAAGAAACTTGCTTTTTTTCAAGAGAAGGGAATGCATAATTCTGATTCATTTGGTACATTAAAACACGTCTACACACTGTACCTCACCATACCAGTTACGAGTGCTTCAGCTGAGCGCAGTTTCTCTACTTTGAGACAACTAAAAACGTATTTACGGACAACCATGACTGATAAAAGAGTGTCAGATATAGGCATTTTACAGATTGAGAAAATACACGAAATTAAAGTGCAGAAAATAATTGAAAGGTTTGCAAGTGCCAAAACCCGGAGGCTGCAGTTCATTGTGTAATAAGGATGTGTCTACTATTTGTTTTTGTGAAATGCTTATTTGACAGTGTAAATGACTGCTTGATTGCTTGATGAATGATGATTAACTTGATGTTTGGCTTTATATGTCCTGGCTGTGCTGCCTCTGTCTGCAAAATAAGTAAATAAATCCTATAGATAGACATATGGTGTCTAGAAAAAGAAGCACCTGTTTTACACTTTTTTTTGTTTATATTGTGTTACATTTGGGTACAAAATTAACTGCAGAAATCCGCTAAAACAACATTACAAAACCGCTAATATCCGCAATTTTTTTCGCGTGCGCGCTTGAAAAAAATTGCGCTGTGCGCGCGTGCATGAGGTAATAGAGGTCGTGCACCCCCTGCTGGAAGAGGCTAGAATCGCCTATGGGTTATATCATATATTGTGAAAATAGCAGATCTACATGCTCACAGCGCCTCGCAATGCCTCTAATATTTGACAGTTTGGCCAATGCTTAATTTGACATTTTAGAGGTAAAGTCCTTAAATTGTCATTTTAGAAATGTGCAGATACCCTCCATACACTTAAACTATATGTTGGTTTGTTTATTTACACGTCTGCAGCTAAATACGCTCATCGCTTCACAACCGTATGCTTCATCCAGTCAAGGTCATGCAAAATGAAAAGCCTTACAAGTAAAAGTCATGTATTATTGCTTGAAATTAGTAATGCATTAAAATATGTTCATCACTTTAATGCTGCAGATGGTAAAGGTGGTAGCTGATTATAATTACTTCATGTGCTGCTGGGTAGATTGACCTATTATAATATACCATCATTTATCAGTTAAGTTCTAAATCTGTAAAGTAACTAGTAGTAACCAAAGTTGTCAAATAATCGCAGTGGAGTAAAACATACAGTATTTGCCCCTGTGATGTAATGGGATAGAAGTATAAAGTACAGAAAAATGGACAGTCAAGTGAGTATAATGTAAGTACCTCAAAGTTGTACTTGAGTAAATGTAGATACTTCAACGTATACTACTGTATATGTTGTGTTCTAATCCATGGTGCTGTACATGTGTGTGAGTGTGTTATGAGTTTGTGTGGTGAATGTAAAACCTGAATGGTAACAGTGGTGGTACACATAGGTATACAGAATTTCTTGGAAGTAGCAATACCACAATGTAGAAATACATGGTTACAAGTAAAAGGCCTGTATTCAAAATATATCTTGAATAGAAGTACAAAATATTGGCATCAAAATATACTTAAAGTATCAAATGTGAAAAGCACTCATTCAGCAGAAGTACAAATGTGGGCTTCATTGGTTAACGTATATTTTGTAGTAGTAATAATAACAATATAAATCTGCAAAGTAACCTTTAACAAAAGTTTGCAAATAATTGTAGTGGAGTAAAAGTACAATGTCTGCCTCTAATGAAGATGTAATGAAGTAGAAGTATAACGTATAATTTCAACGTTAACAAAGCCCCCCTCCCAGGTGTGAGCCTTCAGTCAGCCCGTCAGCTCTAATAGGAAGCAGCCGTTTCAGAGCTGTTCATTTCTGCAGTCCCCAATCAGCCAGGGATGGGGGGTGGGGGGGCATTTAACGACGCCAATTACGACTTACTTAACGAGATGTATTATTAACATGCAAGCGTAGAGTCGCAGCGCTAGCTCGCCGTTCAAAGGGAAGCAGCGAGCGCTCATTACACTAAAGGGCATGGGGAGTGTGTGTGCGTGCGTGTGTGTATGTGTGCATGTATGAGTACGTGCGCATGTATTTGCATTACTCTACATGTGAGGGCCAAATGCTCCCACAATCATAGTAGAATCTGCTAAGTAGAAATTGTGAGAACAGTTTTCCCAGTCAGCACAAGATTGTTATGGTGGTTTTATAGTTAAAAAAGATGCAGATGGGAAAAGATTCAGGTTAGGGTTAGATTCAGGTTTAGGGTTAGATTCAGGTTTAGGGTTAGATTCTTTGGCACTTCGGGATTAGGGTGAGAAGTTACACCTGAGTTATACTTTGTGAAAATAGCAGATTGACCTTTCTTTGCCAATTGTAAAAAGTAGTAGTAATGCCAACACGTCTCTGTGTTTTGCTTTGGCTGGTGACAGAGACTGGTGTGGACGTGGGGTCAGCACTGGGCTCCACAGACTGACACTTTGTGGGCGGTCGCTGTTGTTCTGAACTGCGGCCAGCGGCTTCGAGGCCCCCGCATGTACCCAGAACACAGGAAGAATTAGCTCTGGGCCTCAGACTCTGGAAGTCAGCATGCGGCCTGGCTGACTCTGGCTACTGTTGACATAAGAATAGTTTTATTTGTGGATGCCTTATTGAAGTAAAAGTTTTATTTATTTATTTCTCATAATAATAACGGCCATTCTCCCGCTGTTCCTTTGTGAGGCGGTTTGCTTCATATCCAGTACCGTGTGCCCTTTGCGTAATGAGTTCTCTGGGCAAGCATGCGAGTTCCTTTCAAGTTCACTATTACCACTTAAAGCCTTTATACTTAGTTGACCGGTGTCCCCCAGGGCTCTATACTAGGTTTGCTAGTATTTCCCCCAGTCTTCACCAGTGACATTCAACTGGTGGCCCGCGGACCAAATCCGGGCCCAGGAACTCATTCCATATTCCAACGTAAAAATAAATGTAAAAGAAATAAAATATTTGATCAGTTTCGAGGTTTTTCCACAATTATTTCTTGGACAACATCCACTCAAAACTAGCATACCTAATGCTGTCCATTAAACCAAAGAAATAATTGTTCTTATGCATCCATTAGCACGTAATTATGTTTTAGTTTTGAGTGGATGTTGTCTGTCTTCCATCTCCTCCATCTTCATCCACTTGTAGGTGTTACACAATATGTTTCATTCAATCACTCAGTAGCGTCCTGAGCTTAATTATAGTCTAAGTCTCCATTAATGATTAATGAAACATATCATAAGAGTGCTTTTATCAGCTGCGTGCTCAAAAACATTAAAGAGTTGGTGCCATAGTTTTGTACTTTTTCTGTTCTCTATGTGTCTACGGAGTTAACTTTACTCTGATAGACCACCGGGTGGGGTTATAATGTGCACATTTGCCTTCCCTGTGTATTTTGGGTATCCTCCTGGAAGCTGAAAACCTCTGAGTCAAAAGGCCCAGTCGAAAAAAGACAGATTTAATGACATCATAAACTCATCCCCTCCCCTTTTACCATACATCCAACACTGTGGGTGTGGCTAACTTCAGCTGGGTCACCACCTGGTGGGTGTGGCCACATAAAAACATAATTGTACCACTTTCTATACCCTTTTTTTTGGAAAAAATCGTATAATCATAATACCTGAAATCATGGCACACCATCTTTAACAAAATCTTTAGCTCCAGAAAGGAGGGCGTGTAGAGAAGTCTTGGCGGGCGCTGAAACAGCAGAGGACGTTTGTAGTTAGTGGAATCCCCAGTGTGCTCAGTACCATTCATACTTACTGTAGTTAGTTGCGCTCCGAGCTGAGTGAAAATAGCTCTATCTTTGACACGGGACACTGTCGTAGGACAAAGTATAAATCAGGCTCTACTGCAGCAATAGTACTGCTGAGAAGTATTAGATCTGTGTGTATTTTCGTATGCGAGTTGATGCGTGTCGGTGTCCATACTGTATGTGTTTGAGTGTGTCTGTGTGTGTGTGTGTGTGTGTGTGTGTGTGTGTGTGTGTGTGTGTGTGTGTGTGTGTGTGTGTGTGTGTGTGTGTGTGTGTGAGAGAGAGAGGGAGAGGGGGGGGGGATAGAGAGAGAGAGAGATAGGTTCCATTTTCTGTTTGTCTGCGTTTCTTCTTGGTTGATATGGTTGTGTGCGCGCGCGCGCGCGCGCGCGCGTGTGTGTGTGTGTGTGTGTGTGTGTGTGCGTGCGTGTGCGTGTGCGTGTACATGTGTGTGTTTGCGTGTGCGTGTGCGTGCGTGTGTGTGTGAGAGTGAATGTTTCTCCACTGTCAGGTGGGAGTGTGATGGGATCCAATTAAGGCTGCTGTAGATAAAATGAGGATGAATTGCAGTGGAGAGATAGGCTGACACACACACACACACACACACACACACACACACACACACACACACACACACACACACACACACACACACACACAAGCAGGCCACGGGGCCCAACTAAAGAACTGGAGAGGAGTCTGGAGAGAGAGAGAGAGAGAGAGAGAGAGAGAGAGAGAGAGAGAGAGAGAGAGAGAGAGAGAGAGAGAGAGAGAGAGAGAGAGAGAGAGAGAGAGAGAGAGAGAGAGAGATTGCCATAGAATGTCCTGTAGTAACAGAGTGAACTGCCACACCTGCAACACCACTGCTGTTCCTGTAGTAGGCGCTATAGGCACGCCTGGTGTGCTTGCTCTTTTGAACGTTCTCATATAGTGAGACTTATGTGAGGCACAGAAACAACCAAGCAGAAGGCAGGCTAGAGTAGCCTGCTTTGTCATTTTCTTCCTGCTTTGATCAAGTTTCATGTCCTACCTTGGATTCGTCCAACAATCTATAGCTCTGTCAAGATTGAATCCTTGCTTGGCACGGGGAGATATCAGGTTTACAAGCTTCAGGCATTAATACGTGTCAAACACTAGGGGCTCTATTGTCGTCCATGCCTTACCCCTTATCCTCAAACTCTTTCACCATTTTTTACTATGTTGAAAACAATTTTTTAATATTTCAAACAGCTGATCTCCAAGCTCACAACGTGTCAAAGTAGATCGGCTATTTGAAGTATATATTTTAAAGTGTTTTGCCCAGTCTAACACCCAGTGGAAGTTTATTCCACTAAAGTGCAGCCCTTGCGGCAAAAGCCCTATTGCCTTAGAAGTGGAGGTGGGCGTCTAGATACTTAACATCCCAGCATCGTACATCAGCTGCTTACCTCTGGGCTGGCGAGTGCCCCGGAGGATACGCCATGTGTCACAAAGCAGTGTGTCAACATAAAAAAAGACCTGTCAAATTTCAGCTCCGCACTGCCTGACTTTATATATCGTCGTTGTCGGGTGGAAACCTTTTATGTCCAAAACTCTTCGTTTTGCATTTATCATTTTAAAAATGATTTAAACTAGTGAAAACAGCCGATCTACAAGCACACACCGCGAGGCGTTGTGTGCTTGTAGATCTGCTGTTTTCACTACCTGTGCGACGGCCTTGTATGATGAAACAGGGCTTTACTTTGCAAAAAAGTTTACAAATTTGAAACTTGGAGATACAAGGTTTCTTCCCGACAGTGACGATATGATCATGATCAATGCATGTCATCTCACACAGGCACGGATTCTCGCATGTCAAGAAAAATCTGCCTTTCCTCATAGCGTGTTCGTTTGTGTCCGTGTCGTGAATGTAGGTTATGTAAGTAAAGTAACTGTATTGATGTATGAGTGTGCAGGATGTACAGTATGACTGTAACCAATTTAACTCTACATTCTGATCATTGTAGTCGTTGTTATTGGGTGTCTGTTCAGTAACAGGCGTCTCCCTGTCTCTCCAGCGCTTTACTAAAGAAGAAATACATTTTCTCATCATCATCATCATCATCATCATTTATTTAGCTCACGACCATGATCACATGGTATGGAGCACAGCTCATATTATCCCACAACCTAATTAGAATCGCCCCAAAAAATAGTGTGTATGCTGGTTGGTCCGACCGTCCATCTGTAACTCCACGTTCAGCAGTTGCTCAATTGTCTAAAAAACACAATACAAAAATCAATAACGCATGTACCTTGCCCAACATCAACTTTATCACCTTCAGATGTGTCTCTACTTCTCATAATCCCCAAATGTTTAAAATATTTTCCCAAATTTTGGCCTGTAGGCGGCTGTCCTGTGATGCGATTTACATCACAAATGGGCGTCAACATCACAGTCTGTCTGCTTCACACCAAGGGGCTGTAGGCTAGTATACATAAATAGTATACAAAACATAACAAACATTACAATAATATTCAAACAGACGTAGCAGAAAAGCGGGCACGACACATTATTTGAACAAGGGCAAGGTGTTCTTTAGGAAAGCTCCCAATTTACATATAACTTTTGCCTTGTCGGCTTGTAGTAATAAAATCAGTTTCCACATAGATGGATGGGTTGTATAGTACTTTGGCATGTATTTTTGTCTGAGATTCAAAATAGTAAGGTTCTTACACTCAAACAGTACATGGTACTCATCCCGACTCTGTTGTCATTGCATAGATTACAAAATCTCTTCTGAATGATACAGATTTCTCAAAATGAGTCGGATGACACAATACTTGATGTAACCGCTGGTCCTCCTGGATGTAAACTTTGTGAGGAAGTGACACGCGCCGCAATCTGTGTCTCATTGCAGGGAAAGAGAGCAGTGTTATTACCACACATTTAACCCATTTAGGCCTAGAATTATTTAATGCTTTAACTATTGAAAAATAGCAGATATACAAGCTCACAGCGCGGCACCGAGTGCCGCGCTGCGAGCTTGTAGATCTGCTATTTTTTGAAAAATCATGAAAAGTTGTGCACGTTTTTCAATATATTTATTTTCAAAGCAAACTTTTGTAACTCAAATCTCTGCTTCTGGGGGGTCCCTGGAACAAGATGTTTTGAGATGGGGGGTCTGCGGCCAAATACATGTAATTTTGGGGTTCCTTGACATGAAAAAGTTTGAGAACCACTGATTTAGAGGAAGGATTTAGAAGTCGGGTCAAAGATCGGGTCAAAGATATTCAAAGACTTGCACTCATTTTAGCGATTTTTCAAAAATAGCAGATCAACAAGCTTGCAGCGTGGCACTTACAGTGGTTAAAATCTAACGCGACTCGGTCTTTGAGGGTTAAAACCAGATGTAAAGCTAACCTAGTTTTATTAATTTCCCCACACTACACAGTCTGGCTACCGCCCGGCCCGTTCCAGGTGTAGAGAGAAGGGGGTCGGTTCGTCTATACATATCTTTTCAACAACCTTGAGCGAGCGCGCGTCAGGCGCAAGTGCCCCGGCGGGAACCGCTCATGCGGCGTGCCACCGTCCGTTACAGATGTACCTGGACCGCGGCTGTAAATAGCATGTACATGCATACCCTTCCCCCAGGCCATTGTTTGAAATAAGAATATATTTTTGGCCCGCCGTTTCCCCCGCGCGCTTAAACAAGGCTGAAAGGATTCGTGGGGAACAAAAGGCTAGATGCACGATGAGACCAGACTTTCCCTGTACGACTGCCATCATTGTATGGTGCGTGTGTGCGTGCGCGCGTGTGTGTGTGTGTGATTCTACCTGTGAGGGCCAAATGTCCCCACAAGTACAGTAGAATTTGAGATGTACAGTAGACATTGTTAGGACAACCTTTCTGGTCATTACAAGAGAAATGGTTGTTTTATGGTTAAAACAAAGATTTGGGGAGTTAAGACTAAAGGCCAGTCCACACTCTCTCCGAAACTGAACTTTTCGTCAGAGAGTTCCAACTTTCCGAACTCTAATTCGGGGTAATGGTTTTCAGAAGGTCCGAGTGATCATTGTCATTTTGTAGTTGAACCAGACCTTTCTGACGAAAATTTCGGTTTCAGAGAGAGTATGGGCAGGCCTTTACAATGTGGAAACTATTCAGGGGCGGCAGTGGCTCAGGAGGTGAAGTTGGATCCCGGGCTCCCCCAGAGTTAGTGTGGAAGTGTCTGTTAGTGTGTGGAAGACAGTGAACCAGAGTTCGAGTTACGTGGGTGCCAGTGGGGTCTTAGCTCCCATAGTTAAAGTCTGGGACCCCATAGTCAACAACCCCCTTTGGGGTCTCTTTTTTTCTAAGTGTGTTTTTTTTTTTTTTTTTTCTCGTTTTTTTTTATTTTTTATGTTCCATTGGAAGAATTTATATTATTTATGTTAACTAGATATACTAAATAAACATGTTAGACAGTAAGACTGAACAATGACATCACACCGTTTAATCCTACCATTCATTTTATTATTATAAATCAGGCGCATTTAATGTGGGGTGTGAGTCTTCCTTTACCGTCCGGGTTATAACACACTCGCTGCAATGGTTCCTACCTTTCCCCCAGGGCCGAGGAGGCCCTGGATGCAGACCTACCCAGCTGCGTGGTCTCGCCATGGCCTGGGCATAGGCTAAGCTAGGAACCACAGCATCGAGTCTTTGCACTTCTAGCCACGGCCCGGACGGCAAAGGAAGGCGGACACGCCGGACAGCAACAAAAGACAAAACAACCAAACAAAACAACGCTGTCTTAGCAAGACTGTAGCCTTAGTGTGCCTGTGCCCGTGACAATGTTTTTTTTAGTAAATAAATATGAACCCGACCCGCCTTGTTTTGAGAAAGAAAAATACCCATTTTAGCCGACTTTATGCTACCAGAACGGGAACTTTTGGCTGGATGGCTCAGAGCTCAGATCATCAGATGGAGGAATTGGGAACTGGAGGCTGAGCAATAATGGTGAGTTAATATGAACAGAAAAGACTGCCTGGAGTTGTCAACATAGCCAATGTGAAGCCCGAATTAATATTGTGAAAGGAAAAATATGATTTAATATAGGAAATACCCGTTTTAGCCGACTTTATATCCGCGAAATACCCGATTTAATATGATTTAATATAGGAAAGTACCCGTTTTAGGCGACTTTATATCCGCAATTACCCGCCGATTTTTTTCCAAGGCCCCAGAGCTGTGGGAATAACTCGATCACTGCAGTGAACCCCTAATTTCTCCCGATGAGCACATTGGTGCCTTGCATGGTTTCCTTTGCCATCGGTGTTTGAATGTAAACTCGCCTACCAGGCTTTCTGAGAGAAAGCCTGGTGTTCGTTCATAACAGGCCGTTTGGTTTCCGCCTAAAGCGCGGAAACCACTAGAAGAAGCGGCGCCGCTTTGATTTGGTTCCCTCCGTTTGTTTCCCCAATCCTAAAATGCTCGAGTAGCCTAGTGTAGTCTTGCCAGTCGCTAAAAGTTGGACTAAAAGATGCATAAACCAAACACATTTTTCAAAAGCAAAACTACTCCGCATCAAGGAGTTCATTAGGTAGGCCCTAAAAGCGTGTCCTTGAGCGCAGGGGAATATTTTGGGTTAAAACTGAATCCGGTTTGATCTTTCCGGCAAATTGTAGTCCTTTGAGTACTACAACATGACGTTTTGTGGTTTCCGCTCCAGACCGGTTACAAACCCAAAAAGTGAAGTGATCCCAGACTAGTATGAATGTATGGTTGAATGTAATGCACATTCCTTGGAAAGCGCCTTGGATAAAGGCGTTATATAAATGCACCTTTTACCAATTCAGGTTGAGTTCAGGGTTTAGGATTAGGCATTTAGAGGGTAGGTCTCGGGGTGGTGGTTAGAGTTTGCCCTTTTTTATACTTTTTGCATTTGCAGAGCTTGTAGATCTGTCATGAGCTTGTAGATCTGAATTTCTTCGACTCTTTTTGCCTATAATCACCTATTTTCAATGTCGTCCTAAAGTTTTGATGTACTCACAAGTATAGTGATACAGGCGCGTGCGTGTGTGTGTGTGTGCGCGCACCGCCTGCCCGCGCGTGTGCTTGTGCACGCGTCTCCCAGCTGCCTGCCTGTGCGACTGGGGACAGCGGCAGCAGCATAATAAATCACATACAGAATTAGCTGGCGATAGATGCACTCTCCTTCTCGCATACGCTCAATCTTACTGTCTCCGCCTGCATTATTTAGCCGGCGCGCTAGCATTGAAACATGGGAGCCCCGCGTTCCGGCACAATACACCGGGGAGCGCAAAGTATGTATGCACGGGTACGTGCTGGCTCGGCCGAGGGCCGTATACAGACACACACGGACACGCATGCACGCGCACACACACACCTCTGTATTACTGTATTTGAGAGGACATCAGCATTTTTGGACAGCATTTTTAGGAATGGCATTTTTTACAGTTCTGAGCATTTTTTAAGGACATTTTTACTAAACACCAAAACTAAACCCGAGCCGAAACTAGCCGATCTACAAGCTCCCTAGTCCCGGGCTTCTAGGCTATTTTCGCAACTAAAGTATACATTATACATGACTGCAATCCTAAGCCTTAAACCTAACCTCGAAATGCTTACGTGTTGTGAGCTTTTAGATCGGCTATTTTCAAATAGCCTATAGGTATAAAATAGGGATAAAGTCGTTAATGTATGTTTTATAATACTAGAAACCGTTTTGTTTTTGTTTTATTAGCGATGTTTCATTACAAGACCCTTTTTTTCAGGCCCTTGATATGCTACTCCATGGAGACTTCAGTTCAATAATATATCTTTTGTATTTGTCGCATTCCTAAGACAGAAATGTGATAATAGTACATTAATTCCGGATGGGGCCCCAAATGCATTTGCGTCCCCATCCGGAATCAATGGGGGTAAACTTATTGTAATGCATTTTTTGTCTTAGGAATGTGACAAAAACCAAAAATATATTATGCCTAACAAGGGACCATATCCTCTGTCGGTGGAAACCTCATAATACTGTATGAAAAACTGTTACTTTTCAGTATTCAAATTCAAAGAATCAGATCTCCAAGCTCAAATCGAGCTTGTAGATCTGATTCTTTTGTGTGACACTGCAGCATGATCAAGTAGGTCATTCATTTACAAAACGCTCAAAAATGTAATGTTGAGGTAAACAGTCTAGGGTCAGTTTTCCATAAATCTTAACCACGAAGGCAAATCGTGTTAATTCATGGCATACAAGTTTCCTTAGGGGTATTAAGGCATGCTGAATCCAAATCTGCTGTATGCCCAGCTCAAAAATTACCGCTAAGCCCTCAAAATGGATCATTTAAATTGATTGATTGAAGAATTTATTAGAAGTTTGCAATAGTTTCATGACAGTACAAATCACTTGTACAAGTTCAACTAAAAGGAGATCCTAGAAAGCCGAGGCTTATTTCCACAGGAACCACACTTTAAGTATCTCATATAACATTGAAAGACAGACGGATAGAACATAGTACTTTATCTAGGATAATATCAGTTTCAAAAGCATAACATCAAATACAAAGGCAGAAAAAAAAGGGGGGGGGAGCATGGGGGCTTAGTCTATTTACAAGTCACGGGTAGCAGCTGTCTGAAGGTGACTTTTCATACCAATTTTGAAGGAGGCTAGGGATTTGCTCTCCTTTAAGGCTTGTGGAAGGGCGTTCCACATGTTGATGATATAGCAGGAGAACGAGTTAGCACCTTGTTTAGTGTTAAATCTACGTTGATGATGATTAGTGGAGCTGCCTCTGGTGTTGTGATCGTGAACATCCTTGACCTTTAAGAAGTAGTTTGCCAGGTACATGGGTATCTTGGAGGTGTAGTGAATCTTGTACACCAGGCCCATTGCAAGATGCTGTACTCTGTCAGCTACTTTGAGCCACCCCACGCTTTCGTGGTGATGATTGGTAAGGTGGGTCTGAGGTGGAAGACCAAGCACAACCCTAATTAGTTTGTTCTGGGCTGTTTGGGGCTTTAACTTTAAGGCAGCTGGGGCGTCGCGATACCAGACAAGGACTCCGTAATCAATGAGGGGCCCAATAAGAGCACCTCCTAGTGTCTTTCAAGATTTAATATTGATCAGCGGGGCAACCCTTTGCAAGAAACACATTCGTTGGTTGACTTTTTTGATTACCTTGGTAGTCATTTTTTCACTGGATAGGTTAGCCTCCAGGATGCAACCCAGGTAGCAGATGTGTTTTTTTCTTTCTATCACAGTGTCTGTGAAGTTCTCAAACTAAGTGTCTGACTAGATCCAAAGAGGATACATTCAGTTTTACCTAGGTGAATTGAAAGTTTGTTGTCATTGAGCCAGGAGCAGATCATGTTTAGTTCACAGTTAAGGGCCTTTTCAACCTGCAATATGTCTCTGCCTGAGACTAGGAGAGCCGAGTCATCTGCGAACAAAAACAGATTGCAGTCACAAGCAGATGACATGTCGTTTACGTATATTAAGAACAACAGTGGTCCTAGTATACTCCCTTGAGGTACTCCACAGTTTACAGGGAGGGGGGGGGGACAGGGTTCCGTTGACTTCCACCATCTGTTCCCTCCCCACCAAGTAAGAGTGCACCCATCTCACTGCTGTGCTGTCAAGACCAATAGCTTTGAGTTTTTCAATTAGAATAGAATGATCGACGGTGTCAAATGCCTTCTGGAGGTCCAGCATGACCATGCCGCAATATTTGCCATCGTGAATTTCACGTTTGATGTAATCATTCAAATAGATGAGGCATGTATATGTGGAGTGGGACTCTCTGAAGCCAGACTGGAACTCGTAGATCAGTTTATTCTCTTCAAGATATTTCGCCACCTCTTCATAGACAGTTTTTTCCATTACCTTAGAGATGGAATTAAGGATTGAGATTGACCAGGGTCAAGTTTACTGCCTTTTTTGCCCCTGCTTGATAGATAGATTAATAATGTGGGTAATGATTGGGGCAATGGTGGCAGCTGAGTCTATGAGAAATTTGGGGGCGATTTTGTCATGGCCAGCGGCCTTGTATTGAGGTAGGGTGCACAGTTTTTTAAACACTTCATCAGTTGTCACCGTGGCAAGTTTAAAGTTGTCTTTGCATACCCCAAGGTTCCTGTAGAATTTCAAGATGTGCCTAACACCAAATAGCCCAGATGGAGCGGGCAGTTTATTGACCAGATTTTTAGCCATGGAGGTGAAGTAGATGTTGAGGTTTTTGGCTACATCAAGACTGTCAGTGAGGAGGGTGATGGGAGTTTGGATGGATATGTTGCTGGCTATGGATGGATCTAAGTTTAGCTGGGTTTTAAATAGCTTCCATAGGTCTCGTGGTTTGTGGATGTTTTCCTCGACTTTCTCATCCAAGTAGTTTTTTTTGGCAGAATGGATTAAGGAGGTTGTCCGGTTTCTCAGTTTATTAAACTCTAAACTGACTATTTGGAGTTTGGCTTCAAGGTGTTTATTGGGGCCTTTTTTTTAGTTTGTGATTACATTTGCGTTTCTCAGAGTATTTTTTGTCTCTGAGTTTTAAAGATGGCGGCCACCACTATGCAGAAACATAAAAGTGCCAATATCTCGGCTTCCAAGCCACTTTCATGCTTTAGTGTGTGCGTGCGTGCTTGCTTAGACATGGTAGGCACGTTTGTGTGGTGTGGGGCTGCATGTGGGCTGTCATTTTGTTCTGTTGCTGTTGGTAGTCATGGTTGCCAGTTCCCACCTGATGTCATGTGGGAGTTCAGACTCATCCAGACCATAATGAATAACTGATAGCTTGCATAGCGTCTTCAGGCTAGGACTTAAATCTAAGATGTACAGGTCATCAGTGTCGTATGCTTCGTAAGTGTGTCCTCCAAAGATGATGATACGACCTCCCACCATGCAACAGCACATCCCACTCCTCCCAAAGGGACCTTTCCCCTTGGTCTCAACCTGCCTCCAGGAAAAGGTATCTGGACTGAAATTCCACAGATCATTGAAGTACTGTTTCCCATTCCAGCCACCAAATATGTACAGCTCTCCATTGTAGGCAAAGGCTGAATGACCTGAACGTTCTTCAGGGAGAAGCTGTGCAGGAAGTGTCTTCAGCCAGCAGTTGGTCTCTGTGTCAAACACAGTATTGTTGTTTAATCTCCCCTGGCCCTGGTGCCCCTGGCCCCCAAGTACAAACATCTTTGTTCCAATAATGGTGGCAGAGTGTCTGTTAGAAGCAGGTGGAGGAGTGCCTCTGGTGTTAATTGAAGACCAGACCATTATGGTGGTGTCCAACTTGTACATGTCATTAGTCCATTCAGTCAGCCGGTTGACTCCTCCATACACATACATGACCTTCTCCAGTACACAGGCTGAGTGATATCTCCTTGCTTCTGGAATAGACCCAGAAATATTGGGTTTGGACCAGCTGTGGGTGTCAACATTAAAGGCATAAAGAACGTTGCAGTATATAGGATAACCTCCCCAGATGTAGACACTGTCTTCTACCAGCACAGCTGTGTGGCTATAGCGTCTGGAGGGAACCTCAATGGGACGTTGTCCTCTTCCATTTGTCACTGGGGCCAACTTCCTCCAACGTAAACACACTGTGTTGAACATGTGGACTTCAATCTGATCACTGTTGTTCTGGTAGTTGTATCCTCCAAATGAGTACAGCTCGTGTCCGACTACCACAGCAGCATGGTAGGAATCATCAGGTCCTCCTTTCAGATGTATCGTCCAGTGAATCATTTCGGACTCCAGCACCTCTGTGAAGCAGTGCAACTAATTTACAGGATAACTTGTTAAACAACAATTTAATTCGTTGGAATAGTTGTTGAATGACATTATGCTATTGGAAGTTTAGTTTTAAAGACCAGTACATTGGTTGTGATGACAATGTTGTGATGTCAAATGCGTGATGATGTAATTGTGTAGTATTTGGAATTTCGATCCATTCAGACTAGTACAGAGCCCTGGTGGATCCCAGTCAACTAAGGAAGAGGGTTTAACAGACAAAAAGGGAGGGTATGGTTTTCATGCTTAAAAAAGGTGCTCATGTCCACCTCTGTGTTGCATATATGTATATATATTGTCGTTGTCGGGTGAAAACCTTATACGTCCAAAACCGGTTTTGCAAAACGAACGGTTTTCGTTTTGCATTTATCATTTTAAAAATGATTTTAACTAGTGAACAAGCACACAACGCCTAACACTGCGAGGCGTTGTCTGCGAGGCGGTGTGTGCTTGTAGATCGGCTGCTTTCACTCATTTTGTGCGACGGCCTTGTACGATGAAGCAGGGCTTTACTTTGCAAAAGAACGTACAAATCTGAAACTTGGAGATACAAGGTTTCCGCCCGACAACGACGATATACTGTAATCAGGAGAAAGCTTTCAACAACCATCTTTCAACATTGAGATGTGCCCTGCCTGCTTGCTCTTGGGCATCTTGAGGCAGTGAGTGAGTTCTATTTGATGGACTCATGAATGGAGTGTCTGTGGTCCCTGATCTTAAGGTACTTGTTGTACTGATCTCCACCCACTGATCTCCACCCACTGATTCCACAGTGCAGACTGTGCTAACCACTGACTAAGAACTGTTATATAATGACACATGACATTTATTATGTACATAATTATTATATTGGGAATATAAGTTACCGGATAAAGTTCATTGGAAAAATCTCCTCACATGATTTCAAATCAGAACCCATTCTGATTTGGGGGCGGGGGGGCCTTGTTTAGTCAAAAAGATGCTTTGTAATATATTCCAGCATAGTGGTGGCCGCCATCTTTAAATTGTCCAATTTGAGGGCTTATAGTAGCCATTTTTGAGCTGGGCATAGCAGATTTGGATTCAGCACACTTTAATACCAGTAGAAAACATGTAGGCTATAAATTAACACAATTTGCCTTCAGCGCTTTAAATAAGCACCTTTTCTGAAATCTTGCCTAATCTTGGTTTCTGCCCAACAAGGGCCTATTATTCTATGTTTATAAAATGATCACATGACACAAGGCACAAACAGTCCCCCTCGTTTTAACAAGGGTGACACCCACACGCAGCGCAGCAAATATAGAAGTCCATTTATTTGAAGGGTGGCAATGCTGCAAGTTCGTCGTCAGCCATTTCGGTCGTCCACCTCATGTCCAGAAGGATGTACTTCAGGACTTCAGTCATGGTCTTGTACACAGTCCTTCCATTCTCTGAGTTCTTCTCCAGCTGTTGAAAAGACACACACACGTTGGGCTGTGATCAGGACGTTGTTGAGCAGTGTTTCTCAACACTGGGGACCACCAACAAATGGACATTAAGGGGTCCGTAACTCGCGTGACTCTATTTGTACACTCAAAGAGTTACATTAACAGAGGGAGAATTTTACTGGTGAGTCCATTTGGTTCTATTTGCACACTCTCAAAGTTAAAGGAATATTTCACGTGGTCATTTTATCGTCTAATCAGGCTTTTATGAACACCCTGAACAGTTTTTTAATTTGCTTGATTCAATATTTAGATATGTTGATGCCCTCCAGGCCCAGGGCCTCTCCCCACACACACCCATTGTAACTTCAAACTTCATTTTAACCACTAGAAGCTGGGCGGGCGGCCCAGCGTCTAGTCGGCGACCTGGCCAACTCGGAACAATGTAAATAGGGAATGAATGCCCCGCCCTTTAATGCAAACCCCATTATACCTGTTTTCATAGGACCCGTTTTGACCATCTGTCTGCCTGTGTCCATTTATGCCCATATATGGAGTTATCTGTATCTGTCTGTCTGTATGTCGCTGTCCATTTTATGTCCATATATGGAGATCACTGCAGTTATAGTTCTGGGTCCATTTTATGCCCATATATGGAGATATCTGTCTATCTGCGTCCATTTTATGCCCATATATGGAGTACCTGTCTGTGCCTCCAACTGTGTTGCAGACACAGTGCCGGTTCCCCCTTTAATGCAAACCTCATTATACCTGTTGTCATAGGACCCGTTTTGAACATCTGTTTGCCTGTGTCCATTTATGCCCATATATGGAGATATCTGTATCTGTCTGTCTGCGTCCATTTTATGCCCATATATGGAGATCTTTGACCATCTGTTTGCCTCTGTCCATTTATGTCCATATATGGAGATATCTGTATCTGTCTGTCTGCAATCCATTTTATGCCCATATATGGGGGCATTCATTTTATGCCCATATATGGAGAACGCGCGTGCCCGTGGGACGAACGGTTCTCGAGATACGCGGATTACATACATACATACTCACAGAGATTTTTTGTTGACTCATGTGGCGTACGTGATGTCAGAGCCTTTTATGAAGTGATGTCACAATGAGTCAGAGCTTTCGCCGATTTCCTCCGGAACAGCCTGATGTCAACAATCAACCAAATAAACCAACAATCAAATAAGGAGATTCCGAACGTTTCGCGCCGGTTCGGGAAAACCGCGCGTCGGGTCGGGTCGAGACCCGGCACTGCACTCCGTGCCGCGGCGGGGAACGCGCGTGCCGAATCTGAAGCCGGTGGGACGAACGGTTCTCGAGATACGCGGATTACAGACACACAGAGACTTCTCGCATTTATAGATAGATTATAATGCATGTGTGCAAAGTAACTAGTAACTAAAGTTTTCAAAAAAATTGAGTGGAGTAAAAGTACAATATTTGGATCCAAGATGTAGTGGAGTGGAAGTAAAATTATTGTAAATTGGATATACTCATCAAGTGAAGTACAAATAACTCAAAAGTGTACGTAAGTACAATACTTAAGTAAATGTACTTAGTTACTTTACACCACTGTCTATAATGTTTGTCCCTCACAAGTATAGTGCTACAAATACACACACACACACACACACACACACACACACACACTCACACACACACAGACACGGACACACACACGGACACACACGCACGCACAGAGACGTTTTCCTCGGGGGTTTGAGACTATAGGCATATGGAGATTCTCCACATGATATTCCTCCTAATCATGTGCAGCAGATGCAGACTGTGGCATCAGCAGCACGCAGCTACTGGCCTGATTTCCATGATTTATTACACTGACACACATAGCCTTTGTGTGTGCGTGTGTGTGTATGCGTGTGTGATTGCGTACGTGCATGTGTGTGCGTCCATAGGTTAGTGTTTGAATGTGGTGTGTAGGCTTAAAAAAGCAGTGTTAGATGTTATTAAGTTAAACTGTTTTTTCACACTCACTCACTCACGCACACACACACACGCACACGTGCGCATGGTGTGCGCTTGCGCGCTATCGCGGTAACTCGTTAGGAGGAATCCTTCAAGCGAGCGGTGCATGATTCAGTTAATTCCGATGTGCCGCTGGTCTCCCATCGCAGCGCTAATGAAAACAAAACAAGCAGGCGACATGTTGCTCTCTGCAGAGAGACCACCACTCACACATGGGGAGAGAGAGAGAGAGAGAGAGAGAGAGAGAGAGACCAACGGGCCAAAGGGAAGAGGCAGGAATGCATTTAATAAGAGACGGCCCAGAATGAGAAAATAACATTGCTTTCGGGGGGCCGAAACCTCACATCTCCAAATTTCTACTTTTTAATGATTTCCTTTTTCGTCTTTTTCCCGTGCCCTACTTCGTCGTCGTACAAGAGTCTCACGCAAAAGTAGCAAAACTGGCCAATCTAATCTAAGCTCATCATAAGACATTGTGAGCTGGTAGATCTATCTACTATTCTTGCTACTTTTTGAATACATTTTAAAGTGAAGGGGGAAGTGGTTAAGTCTGTCTGTGGGGTTTCATAGATATTTACAAAAAACTTCCACCACAAAACTATGGTTTAGTGATGAGTTTTGTGGGGGCCGTTTTTAGCCCAAGGAATGTTTTTCGAGCAAAACAAATGTTTGCAATGGATCAAAATCATGAAAAATGCCACATGCGACTTAAAGCAGATTTCAGATTTGTATTGAAGGGGACCCTTGAGATGCAGCATCTAATTTTCGAGGGGCTCCCACAAAAACAGACATACAGTAGATACACACACTACAAGTATATCGTCACTGTCCGGCACAAACCTTGTATCTCCAAGTTTCAAATGTGTTTGCTTTTTGGTATGTTAAAGCCCTGCTTCATCATACAAAAGTGTCGCACAGAACTAGTGAAAATAGCCGATCTACAAGCACACAACGTCTCGTAGAGCGTCTATTTTCACTAGTTTGATTAATTTTTAAAATGATCAATACAAAATGAACAGTTTTGGACATTTGGACAAGGTTTCCACCCGACAACAACGCTATAAGGATACATTCATACACAGCTAATAGCTATACAGTAGCTTGCTCAGCCTCTCCCAACAACCACCACACCGTCAGATGTTAAACAACAGCAAGCAGAGAAACAGAAGGGCACAGGGCAAATACATCAGTGTATAATGCGTCCCTACAAGTACAGTCCATTTAGAGATATATAGAGAGAGCACCCTGGCCACAGTATCCACTGTGGGCTGCATAACTGAAGTGGCGGAAGTGCTGCAGTTAAGGGAAGTTACGTCACGCAGTGCAGGTCGGTTTACATCCACCAGCAAAACATACCTAAATAGTTTGTAGCTCTTAACTCACTCTTAATAGGTATAACTTTGTCAGAATCCATGTTTCTGTTTGGATATTGTTTATTATAAGCACAACCGAAGGGTCAAGAGAAGTAGAACTGTTTTTTTCCCAGTGGGGAATACACCACACTGTGAAGAAACAATAACGTAGCACCACTCTATGCCGTATCAGCCTCACGTCGTAACCAGGCATTTCTCTTCACAGATGAGTAAGCCTGGCTACGCGAGGCTATATAGAGTGTGGAACTGACGGAGAGAAGGAGAGAGAGAGAGAGAGAATGAGCGAGAGAGAGAGAGAGAGAGTTGGAGACAGTGTGAAATAAAGAGGAGAGAGAGAGTGAGACAAGGGAGAGTTTTCTTTATCAAAAGGTTCTGTATGTTCATATGTAAACAGACTGGACTCATAATACAATAATTTTTTAAACTAATTAAGGCAAATGAATCAGCAGAGACTGCAACACGTCGTCTAGTGTGTACTGTATGTTATTGTTATTACTGTATATCAGAGACGAGGGGAAATAGGGCCTGTGTGTGTACGTGTGTGTGTGTGCGTGCACGCGCCCGCACACGTTCGTCTACCGACCGTGTACCTTTTCCAACCATTGAGGTATCCTTCAACATGACTAATAGAGGAGGAAAAAATCCTAAAAAAGAGCCTTAGTTTTTGAGGTACCCCTACCCGGGGTAGAACAAAACGCGACATAGTTTTTTCATATCTTTAGGATGTCCCCTTCATGAAATGGATTGTCCCAAGTTTTACTTTGACTGCAAAAGTCATGAAATTGATCCATGAAGGGACTCATCACATAGGCAAAAAAACGCCTATCCTGAAAGATGGAGTTCCAAGTCAATCCTTTGTCATTTTCTACCTGCAGGTTGTTTTTACCTCATACTTGCACAGATGGTCCACAGGTAGTGTCCTTACATCCCAGAACAATCAGAATGCAAAAATATGGTTCTGTTTTGAATCTGCAGCCTTTTATATAAGGACTTTCTATAGGCGGAAATTACATTTCTAAGGAATGTTCCCCTGTAAGTCTGGTGATAATCTTCTATAAGGGGTAGAACAAAACGCGACATAGTTTTTTCATATCTTTAGGATGTCCCCTTCATGAAATGCACTGTCCCGAGTTTTACTTTTACTGCCAAAGTCATGAAATTGTTCCATGAAGGGACTCACCACATACTGTAGGCAAAAATCGCCTACCCTGAAAGATGGGGTTCCAATTCAATCCTTTGTCATTTTCTACCTGCAGGTTGCTTTTACCTCATACTTGCACAGATGGTCTACAAGTAGTGTCCTTACATCCCAGAACAATCAGAATGCAAAAATATGGTTCTGTTTTGAATCTGCAGCCTTTAACTCATTGAGTGCCTATCCCGAATTAGTTCGGGATATATGATCGTATCACAGGGTGCCTATCCCGAACAAGTTCGGGATAAAAAAAAAAAAAAACATTTTTTTTTTTTTTTTTTGGACCCCATCAAATCTGGTGAACATGATTTCAATCGCGATTTTGCATGTTCCACCCCCATACAACCCCATCTAACATACAGGGCAGCCATTTTTGTTTACATTACATGTAAAACATAAGGGCGATTATCTCAAGAATGCCTGAACGGATTTCCAATCGGATTTTTTTGTTTGAAAGCTGTGAACAAACTGCACAAATCCACTCCAATGCAATCCAGGATTGCATTGGATTTTTCAGAGCTCATTCTTCTCTGTTTTTTTCCCATGCATGAGGTGTGCAAGGTTTAATCATGGCTAAGTTGACGAAAATAAGGCTTCTAAAATGCTTGGTAGCCAATAGCTAACTTCAAGCTAACTTCATCCTCTTCCTGTACATGCAGTCATGCACAAAGGAAAGTGTTCAGGCAAGTCATGGCTGCAGGGCTTCTGCATATACCAGCATATCTCTATGGGATTTTCTCTGGCCACTGGGCGCCCTCTAGTGGTGAAAGGGGTGGCACTAAATGAGTTAATATAAGGACTTTCTATAGGCGGAAATGACATTCCTAAGGAAGAATCCCCTGTGATCCTGGAGATAATCTTCTATAAGGGGTAGTACAAACCCTGACAGTGTTTTTACTTGTCCTCTTCATGAAATGGATGGTCAGTAGTTTTACTTTTACTGCAGAAGTCATGAAATTGATCCATAAAGGTACCCACCATAAAAAAGCCTACCCTGAAAGATGGAGTTCCAAGTCAATCCTTTGTCATTTTCTACCTGCTGGTTGTTTCATCTCATATTGCACAGATGGTCTACAGGTAGTGTCCCTACATCCCAAGGGGGAGGCTCTCTCCATTCCGACATGTCGCCACTCCGAAATGGACTTCTTATTGTCGGAGTGGCGACACTCCCATGGGCCTAAGGTTTAGGGTTAGGGGTAGAGATAGGGTTAGTGTCGGAATGCAGACATGTCGGAAAGGAGACATGTCGGAGTGGAGAGATGCACCCATCCCAAGGCCTAATTCTCTTCACCTCAAAAGCAGCAAACATATTGTTCTATAAGCAGTCTATGGTATTCAGACTTAAATGCAGTACATTATATATGTAAGCCTATATTCAGTAGAATACACTACACTTTGTGCGCCATTCTTAATGCCAAATAATCAGCAGCCTTTTCTCATTTTCATTTATTTCTTTTTCAATCAACAACTATTTTGAGCAGTGTAAGGGAGACTGACCAATGTTTGATTATTTGGCATGCAGTAAGCCAAAGATTCTCAGATCCTGAAGTTCATGAATGTGCTTCGCCAGCTTGTTGAAAGCTGTATTATTGCTTATTCTGAACAGGCTGCTTGTTGCATTGCATCCAGTCAATGCGTGCCATGCTA
>NC_137818.1:49938913-49948913 GCF_963921795.1 Nannobrachium achirus
TGAACAGAGGGTGGTGGCGTTCGCGGCCGGCCGGCCGGGTGGGTGGGTGGGCAGGGAGCGAGCGGAGAACAGGCTGGCATCAGTGTTTCAGTGGCTGCGGTGTCGAAGGCGGACTAATGGAGACGGTTAAAGTTTAATGGAGGGTCTTCTGTGTGTGTGTGTGTGTGTGTGTGTGTGTCTGTGTCTGTGTGCGTCTGTGCGTGTGTTACTTGAGAGCCAAACGTCCCTACAAGTAACATTTGAGAAATGGTCATTGTGATGAGTCGACCATTTCCCTGCATCCTCTCTAAATAAATGGTTGTTTTATGGTTAACTCACTCACTACCATTGACGAGATATGACTGATTCTTTGTTTTTAAATTAATGAAAAATCACGATGATGCGCACCTGACATCCGAACTAGTTGGAGGCCTTAGGGATTTTTCGTGCTAATCAGTCTAAAAACGCCGCATTTTGCACAGATGTAGCCCAGGGCTTGCTCTAATGATTTAGCTAGGGCGCCCGAGTCGGCGACCTTCGGGGTCGCCACAGCGGCCAAAGTATGTTGGGCTCCCATCGACTTTCTATACAGGAGTAAAATACCCAGAAAGTATTTAAGTAGGATGTGAGGGTCTAGGGGTTTGTCATGATGCTGAATCCATTGCAAGCATTTGTTTTGCACAAAAAACATTCCTTGGGCTACAAATGGCCCCAGAAAACGCCCACAAAACTGTGAAAAGTGATGACTCATCACTTTTCATCACTAAACCATCGTTTTCTGGGGAAATTTTTAGCCCAAGGAATGTTTTTTTGTGCTGTGTGCTGTGGCGACACCGAAGGTCGCCGGCTCGGGCGCCATAGCTAAATCATTAGAGCATACCCTGGGCTACATCTGTGCAAACGTTGGTGCTTTTAGACTGATTAGCACGAAATTACCATTCTATCTCCCTAAGGCCCCCGACTAAACTGGATACGGTTTGAACCGGAAACAGATGTAGGTAGGATCAAAATAAAACAAATCTCTATTGGCTCCCATGTTAGATTTTGCAGTAAAACGCCCATTTCTCTGTTTCCTGCCTAGCGTCTGCAATATAAACAAACTAGTTAGCTTGTATCTCTGGAACAGTTTGATGTGGGGCAGCATGCATGTGGATCATGCACAATCTACTGGATCTTGAGGTGGATATACTGTGACTACTTTAAAAGGTACGAAAAAGGAAAAGCGTAGTAGAGAACAACCAAAGTCGAAAAACTATCTTGGTTGTAAATTAATTAATAGAGGTTGGGCCCTCACATCTAGTGTTCACCCCTTCTTCGCACAGCCGATCCGACCAATAGGCCCATATATGGAGATCTCTGTGTCTATCAGTCCTCGTCCCTTTTTATGCCCATATGATGGAGATCCCTGATGTCACCAGTGTATGCCCATTGATGGGCATGCCCCCTTTTGTGCCCATATTTGGAGCTGACTGATTTGTTTGAGCCTGATGACGACATATTGAGGTTAGACAACACACTCCATATTTGGGTGTAGCTGCATTGGGAGCTCCTTATATGGTCATGCTGAATCATAAAGACTTGAGCCTGACGACGTGGTCCGCTGGGCCACTGGGATCGGTCGGTCGTCCTCCATTTAATATAGGATACAGATTTGGGAGTTACAATTAGGAAAAGATACAGGATGTACAGATTAGGCATTTAAGGATCAGGTTTAAACCATAGAGTTATAATAAGTATAGAGAGGACACCGGATATCCCCGCCCGTCCACTTGCATTGAGTTGCTCACCCAGCGCATGAAGCGTACTTCCGCGTTTGTCCCCCAAGGTTCTGGGGGCTTGGTTTAGACGTTATGCATATGCCCGATGTATGCTTAGTTATGTGCCACTGTTGCACACCGGAAATAGCAGATCTACAAGCCTGTAAATCTGCTATTTTTGGCTTTGGTGTGAAAAAAGGAAGAAATGGTAAAAAAGTCTTTCATAAAATTGCTGTCCTAACATGTTGATGTCCGCACAAGTATTAATAATACAAAACGTGTGTGCGTGCACGTGTGTGCGCGAGCGTGTGTGTGCGTGTGCGTGTGCAAGCGAGCGTGTGTGTGGGTGTACGTAGGCACTTGTTCACACTTATAGCCCGGTATCTGCATTTGCCCTACGGACACTAATGGCCCGCTGGTTGACCACACGCAGGCGGTACGCTGTGCGGTGCAGCGAGTGTGGGACCTGCAGGTCCTCATGCATCATGGATGTGTGTGTCACACGGCCCGGCCGCGTGGGAAGCACACAGGACAGGGTTTGTGTCCAGCAAATGTCCAGAGGTGTTGTGGTTAAAGACCTCGTCCTCCACAGACACGCGCGCGTCACGGGAGCTCCGCCGGCCCTGGCTTCAATCACTGCCAAGACCTCACACTGATGTTAGTGTGTGTGTGTGTGTGTGTGTGTGTGTGTGTGTGTGTGTGTGTGTGTGTGTGTGTGTCTTCCCTGTTGGGATGAAGTGTGCACACAACACACACACACGCACACACACACACACTCACACACACGCACACACGCACGCACGCACGCACGTACGCACGCACGCACGCACGCACGCACGCACGCACGTACGCACGCACGCACGTGGGCGCGCATGTACAAACCACCAAATCCGACATGTCAGGGAGCAAATTGAAAATGCCAATTTCACTTTAGCCTCCCTCGCATCGCGTCGCTTCCTTACGCCTCATCCTACCACTTAGCTCATGTGTAAATGAATAAGCTCTCCTCTCCTCCCCTCCTGTCCCCTCCTCTCCTCTCCCATCTGTTTTGTTTTTCAGCGCTGCAGATATGAAATGGGTTCTTTACGTTGAATAGCAGCCACCCACCCACTGTATACACACACGCACGCACGCACGCACGCACGCACACACACACACACACACACACACACACACACACTGTGCACTCTAGTTACAGTAATGTATGCAATATGTACGGTGAATTCCTGGAGCAGAATAATGCATAATGTCATTCCCATATATTACATTGTCACAAAATCAATGTCAGTTGTTTACGTACTTTCTCTCCTATTTCTCTCTCTTTAAATTGAGTCAAATCAAGTCATCTTTATTTATACAGCGCATTTAAAAACAACAGCCATCCACCCGATGTGCTCTCCAATCAAGGATCGGAGCCCTACGCCATATGAAAGCAACAATAAAAACAAGCAAAATTAGAACCAAGTAACTCACAGTAAACAGATCAAAACTAAAACCAAAATAATATTTCAAAAACAGTTAACAGATCTTCCGTAAACAGATCTTCCGAGGTCGAAACGACTTTTAATAAATAAAGGCTGTTAATCCTTTTTACTTCTCAGTTCCCAACAGTTGTTGTTTTTTTCCCTACCGCGCTCAATAGCACGAACGCAACGCTGACGGGCGCAGCTGTGTGTGTTGTTGTTGGGTTAGGGAGGGAGGGAGGGGCTCAGCGCATGCGGTTAAGGGAGAGGTTGTGCTGTAATGTCATCGTATATGCGTATTCTGTTGTACACACACTGTTGGCCTGAGCAGCTCCACTGAAGCAGTTGGAGGTTGGTGCCTTGCTCAAGGGTGATGGGGGAGGGGAGAGGATGGTGACCACTCACTTCCTGCCGGTCAGGGAACCTTCCGGCAACAAGTGTGCTTCTATAACCTTTAGGCCAACGATGCCTGAATGAAATGATTGATTACCTGTCAAGACTATGTTCTGGATAATGTATATCAGGGGTCTACAGCAGGGGGTCCTCAGAGTTACCACAGGGGGTCCTTCAAATCTTTGTGTGATAGAAACTTGTTTTCTCCTTTTTTATATTAACCACTTGAACCCTAGCGTCCATATTCTTTAGCGAGAACTTTAGCCAAAAATAGCAGATCGGTACATAGGCAAAGAGGTTTGGTATAGATGGGGAAAAGAGCAGACTAAGTACAGAGTGAAAGGTCAAGTTTACTAAGTATTGACAGTGCAGGTGATTAAATATCTGAAAACACAAATCGACATGAATCCAAAATACACTGATGATTGTGCTGTCAAACGATGAAACTATATGGAATCTATGAAAATGTTGTGGTTCATCTCTCTCTCAACTAGGGGTCCTTGGCCTGAAAACGTTGAAGACCCCTGCTTTAGGCCAACGATGCCTGAATGAAATGATTGATTACCTGTCAAGACTATGTTGTGTATAATGTACATGAATCAAATGTTGTTTGACATATTATCCATTCTCTCTCTCTCTCTCTCTCTCTCTCTCTCTCTCTCTCTCTCTCTCTCTCTCTCTCTCTCTCTCTCTCTCTCTCTCTCTTTCTCTCTGGGTGGCAGTATGACTATGAGGGCAGTGACCTCAGTGATCTACCGGTCGACCTGTCTGTGCTGTGGAACGGACACTTTGTCATCGACAACCCCTTCGACATCCAAGGTACGTCCAGTAGGACCCCTCTCTCCTGTCTGTCTGTCTTTATTGTCCGTATGTCCTCTTCTGCCCACTCCATACTGTGTGTCCTCTTGGATGTGACACTGCAGCTCCACACTCCTCCTCCACATGTGTGGTACCTCTACAAATGGATGTGTGTGTGTGTGTGTGTGTGTGTGTGTGTGTGTGTGTGTGTGTGTGTGTGTGCGTGTGCGTGCGCCAAAGCTCATCAGGGCTTGTTAACTCCACACCAAATTTCTACACAGAAATAAACAGCATAGATCTACAAGCTCACGTTGTGGGCATGTACAGTACATGCCTCTGCTATGTTCGCCAAATGCACAGCCCAGAATTGGGATGCTAGGGTCCATGGAATACTGCTGCACTCAGGCTTAAGTTGGTGCTTTGCACAGCACCAACAAGCCCTGTCCACACCTGTCCATGACGAAACCTTTTCGGTCAAAAGGTCCGGTTCGACTACAAAATGACATCACTCGCAACTTCTGAAAAGCATTAGACCGAATGAGAGTTTGGTAATTTGCACGTCTGAAAGTCCAACTCACCGAACATTTCGGTCTTCTCTTCTCTTCTCTTCTCTTCTCTTCTCTTCTCTTCTCTTCTCTTCTCTTCTCTTCTCTTCTCTTCTCTTCTCTTCTCTTCTCTTCTCTTCTCTTCCTCGTCAGCTGTGTTTGCTGTGACATTGACCCCTCTCAACAGCAGACACAGCTGGAGGGAGGATGGAGAGAGAGAGAGAGAGAGAGGGAAGGACAGAGGGATGGGATGATGGAGGGATGGTGTGGGGGTGCTGATGGATGACAGTAGCAGGGAGAGTGACGTAGGGCTGATGGAGGCAGGGAGGGGACCAGAGGACACACAACAAATGAAGGGACAGAATGACTGCAGGGATGAACAGGTGATAAACGGGTGCTAACGAGCAAGGCAGCGCACAGATGCATCAGATCTATTTTGGAAAAAAATGGTGCTCCATCGGACACCAAACTGTTTGACCCTTGCTGGTAGTCAAGGTAGTTATTCATTTATTTATTTATATTCCCCACCAGGCCCGAATGGCCGAAAGTGAGCGATCATGTTTTCACTCCCGTGAATCTGTACGTCCGCCTGGTAGCAGCTAATCTCGGGCACCGCTGAAACTATCGGCGTGAAAATGTGCACGCACGCTCTTAGTAGGGCAGGTGCTCAAACCTGACAAAAGGGCAGATTTTTGTGGTGTTCTTTTTGTGGGGGTCCCTTGTGCCATTTCACACCGGAAATAGCTAGTACATAGAACTTTCTGTCTCAAATAAAGTTGTTTGCAGCTGCAAGGTTAATGAGGTGGGAGGATACATGCCTCCAGTTCAGGTGAAACTAAAACTGACTCATGGCAGGTTGCTCATTTAAGTTACTAGAAGCTGGGCCGCCCGAAGGGCGGCCCAGCGTCTAGTCGGCGACCTGGCCAACTCGGAACAATGTAAATAGGGCCCTTTAATGCAAACCCCATTATACCTGTTTTCATAGGACCCGTTTTGACCATCTGTCTGCCTGTGTCCATTTATGCCCATATATGGAGTTATCTGTATCTGTCTGTCTGTATGTCGCTGTCCATTTTATGTCCATTTATGGAGATCACTGCAGTTATAGTTCTGGGTCCATTTTATGCCCATATATGGAGATATCTGTCTATCTGCGTCCATTTTATGCCCATATATGGAGTATCTGTCTGTGCCTCCAACTGTGTTGCAGACACAGTGCCGGTTCCCCCTTTAATGCAAACCTCATTATACCTGTTGTCATAGGACCCGTTTTGAACATCTGTTTGCCTGTGTCCATTTATGCCCATATATGGAGATATCTGTATCTGTCTGTAAGCGTCCATTTTATGCTCATATATGGAGATCTTTGACCATCTGTTTGCCTCTGTCCATTTATGTCCATATATGGAGATATCTGTATCTGTCTGTCTGCAATCCATTTTATGCCCATATATGGGGGCATTCATTTTATGCCCATATATGGAGAATGCGCGTGCCCATGGGACGAACGGTTCTCGAGATACGCGGATTACATACATACATACACACACACTCACAGAGATTTTTTGTTGACTCATGTGGCGTACGTGATGTCAGAGCCTTTTATGAAGTGATGTCACAATGAGTCAGAGCTTTCGCCGATTTCCTCCGGAACAGCCTGATGTCAACAATCAACCAAATAAACCAACAATCAAATAAGGAGATTCCGAACGTTTCGCGCCGGTTCGGGAAAACCGCGCGTCGGGTCGGGTCGAGACCCGGCACTGCACTCCGTGCCGCGGCGGGGAACGCGCGTGCCGAATCTGAAGCCGGTGGGACGAACGGTTCTCGAGATACGCGGATTACAGACACACAGACAGACAGACAGACAGACACGCAGAGACTTCTCGCATTTATAGATAGATAATTGTAAATAATAATTATTATAGTGAAATTATAATTATTTATAAAAGAAAACCCGTCTAGGGCAAGTTGGACCTACAATATGGTGGCGCTGTAACAGGCAGATTTTAGCAAAACACACTTTTTACTACTATACTCTTACAGATTTCATCCAGAAATCATGCAGTACATGTTATCTCTCCGCTATCTGTTCTATTCCGATTGGCTACGATTGGCTTTCAAAGTTTGCGGGACTGGCGGCGGCGGTTGGGGGCCCCGATCATTGTGGCTTGCTTTCCGGCCCGGTTCTGACTTGTTCCGCCAGTGATGGACATGTACTACGTACACAGTTGAAAGCATGGTTAGCCTATGTTCAAAGGGTACAGTATAGCCTACGTGAATGCAGTTTCTTCCCCTGTGAGATATTTTGTAAGACAAACATAGATAATATCTGTTTGGTTAGAACTGATTAAAATGAACTTTGTACTTCACACCTAAACTGACAGAATTGTATAAGTGATATTGGTCAATTCCAAATATTATAAATGGGTGCCCACTTTGAGGAACCCTGACTTAAATTATGCAAATATATAACCAATTAGGCTCCCTTTTGCTTACATTGGTACACTCAGAGTTACAAATGGATGAATTAACGCTGAGGGTTTTTACTGTGTAGAGAGAGCGCACGCACACACACACACACACACACACACACACACACACACACACACACACACACACACACACACACACACACACACACACACACACACACACACACACACACACACACACACACTCAATCTAATAGCCTCTTTCGTTAGTCTGACCTCATTTTGATAATTGTCAGACTTGCAGTTAATTTTGCATATTGCCTGTGCATGCACATGCTCGTGTGTGCGTGTGTGTGTGTGTGCGCGCGTGTGTGCGCGTGCGTTTGTGTGTGTCGCTTATCGGCTATGACCCAATTTGGGCTTCCTGTGTTACAGTACTCTTCATTAAACGGAGGTGCTGTAAGGCTGCATTATCTGACAGCGAGTACATTACACCAGGGTGGATTAAGTGCTCTGACCTCAGCAGCCATAGATAGTATTCCCTAATGTAATCCTCTGACTATGAAATCACATTACAACAGCATATGTACTGTACCTCCTCTGGCTGACGATACTAACATGTTCCTTGTTTTTTTCACAACAATGTTGTTTGTAGTTGGCTCAAGCTCAAGCAGTGGTGTCTATAGTGTAGTCTACTGTCTAATGTATAGTCTACTGTCTGAATGCATGTTGCGTCTACTGTCTAGTACAGGGGTGCCCAAAAGGTAGACACAAAGGTAGTGCAGGTAGACCACAAGACATGCCCCTGAAAAATATATTAAAATATAATTTAAAATATTAAAATAATATTTATGAACGAAAATCACAAAATCCCTCTTTTTGGCATCTGTCACATGAATTAAGGTGACTTGATTGATTGAAATCAAGAAGCACCTGTCAGCTCCCTTCATGGCTGTTTTCAAGAGACCCGAAAACCTACCACTTCCATACAGATTACCAACACATTCTCAGCTCACCCCCAACCCTGTCAAGTACCCTAATTCTTCAAGTGGGGGACGCCACGGCTATGCCTACTGCTTCAAGTAGGGGACGCTTCGGGTATGCCCAGTGGTCTCAGCCGCCGACGAGCCCTGGGAGTCACCGGCGAGCAAGCGTTAGGGAGCGAGCCGCCGTGACGACCGGAGCGAACAGCGGATGAGCCGACTCAGTGGCCTTACCGAGTTACAGTATGTGCCGTTATGGACAGAATAGTACATTTTGACCAGGGGACTGCTTCTGCGTCTGAATGCGGCTCAAAAGGGACTGTACTGCGGCAGTGTCCACGTTCCGTCAGTATCCACGTTGTCAAAGATAAAAACACAAAAAAGGTGGTTTGGTCAGCTGCTCACTGGCTCAGTCGGTAGGTCTGCATGGCTACGATCACTAAGGCCCGGGTTCAATTCCCACTAACGGTAGATACATATTCGAGTAAACATGTGTTGGCACAAGCACACTAAGAAAGCATCCCAGCGTGTCTGAAGGGATAACACCTAAAGGGAGTCCGAAGCGCATCAGGGGGGTGAAGCAGGGGGGGTGAGATTACAGAATGGGATGAAGGCTTCCCCCCCACACTGTTTCCCATTCCATGTGTATTTGTCATAAGTAACGCCAGTGCTGCTATTCCAAACCCCCTCAGTCAAAAAAGTCTCAAGTCAAAAAAGTGTGGGCACCCCTGGTCTAGTATACTGTATATGCAGTATCTAAGTATCTTTCGTCAAATTCCCGTTGGGGTTGCCACAGCAGAGCATGAGTTTGCATCTGGTTGTGTTTTCTGCGTCCTCCTCTGTGACTCTGTGCCACCAGCATGTCCTCTCTCGCCACATCCATAGACCTCCTCTTTGGCCTTCCTATCCTCCCCTTTCTCTCAATGTACCCATCATCCCTCCTTTTCACATGTCGAAGCAGTGGTTCTCAAAGTGGATTTCAGGGACTCTCTAGGTTCCATTATGGGGGTCTGCAAAGTAAATTGACCATTACAAGTCTGTAACTTTGACAGTGTACAAATGGACCCTAACGGGTCCATTTGGTTCCATTTGTACACTGTCAAAGTTAAGGGGAGACCTTCAAATGTCAAAGTTTTAGAAGCACTGGTCTAAACCATCTAAACCTTGCTTTATATATTTTTAATATATTTTTTTACCTTGCTTTATATATTTTTTATATGTATTTTCGTCAGTGCCACCGTTTTCCAAGGCGTACAGCCATGGCTGGTCTCAATACCGTCCTATACATCCTCCCTCTCACTCGCTGGTACCCTTCTGTTGGAAAAATGACTCCTGACACTTTCCCCCTTGCCTGAACTCTCCTCCTCACCTCTCTTCCACATCTCCCCATTACTTTGTATAGTTGACCCCAGGTATTTAAACTCCCTCACCTACACCTCGCCACTTCTACTCCTCACATACTCACTGTTCCACTCTCCTCTCTCTCCTTTAGGCACACATACAGTATGTGTCTAATGCAGGGGTTTTCAAAGTGGGTGACGGGGCACCCTGGGGTGCAGTGATGCCAGTCCAGGGGTGCCGCGAGATAATTTGATAATATTTTGAATTCATCAATATCACTACATCAATATCACTTCACTAAGCTTA
>NC_137818.1:49953913-50056413 GCF_963921795.1 Nannobrachium achirus
CAAAAAATATGATTGAATTCAAGTCTCCCTGGCGTGAGTAATCAATAGAAAAAAAGTCATTTTGGGGGTGAACTACTCCTTTAAGTACCAACGTCTTAAGGATGCTATCATACAGCTTGGTTACAAAATGTAAACTGCTTGTGTTCATATTTGGAAGCCTCTGTAATGTCCATAAATCAGTTGTGAGAGGCCTGCAGCTTGCAGGAATGCCCAAGCAAAGAGCTAATAAGGCATTGACAAAATGCTGTGATAATTGGTGGTCGCCATATATGGAGGAGGCGATGCTTCCTGTACCCATGATCTGTATCATGAAATGTTGTTGAGTTTCCCAAGTTTGTGCGTCTACTATTGTTTGTGTTAACAAGAATTTCTTGTTAAATGTGAACGCAAATAAAGATGAGTGTGTGCGTGTGTTCGTGCGTGCGTGCGCCGTACGTGTGTGTGTGCGGAAAAGAACAATATTTAGAGAGAGCACGTGTGTGTTTGTGTGTGAAAGAGAAGTAGAAAACATTTGTTTGTGCGTGCACGTGTGCGCGTGTTGATGCTGCGTTCAGCTACTCTTGGTGAAGAGACTAATTTCGGAGCAGAGCAGTTTGGGCAGCTAACAGCCTTCTTCAGGGTATATTATACCCTTGTAATATGTTAAGTCCCTTGTAGGGTGGTTGGTTTATTATCATTTAAATAATTTAGTCAGACTGTGACTCTGACTGGCACCCCAGCACTGCTAAACCCTCAGGGGTCCTTAAAGTGGCTCCAGTGGTACCCTTACAGGTATGCAAACTTAGAGAGTGTAAGGGTCCATTTAGTTCCATTTGTACACTCTTAGAGTTATGGCGGCCTGTGGCCTAATGAGCATACCAAACTGGAGGTCCTTAAAATTACAAAGTTTGAGAACCGTTGTAATTGTTGAATGTTAACATTACTGAAATCATTGCATATCAATGTTTCCAGATGTGTGGACCATTGATTGAGTATTTTATTAGACAAAAATGGGGAACAGTGCAAGTATAGTCAATACAATAAAAGAATGTAGTACAGTACAAGAACAGTTAAACACGTTGCCTAAAAGAGGTTCTCCACCTCTGAACTTATTTTTGAGCGGTGGTCACACCGTCTCCTATACGTGGCCGTGTGTGTGTCCGGCCGTCCGGCCGACCGTCCGTCCGTGTCTGTATGTAGCCTCAAGGCTGCAGTACCTTTTCTGACCACACATGTTAAGGGAGGGGCGCTGTTGTTCTCACACACACACACACACACACACACACACACACACACACACACACACACACACACACACACACACACAGACACACACACACACACACACACACACACACACACACACACAGGGGGGAAGGGTGGGTCAGCATGTGTGGTCAAGTATTATTATTATTACTAGAAGCTGGGCCGCCCTTCGGGCGGCCCAGCGTCTAGTCGGCGACCTGGCCAACTCGGGAACGATGTAAATAGGGAATGAATGCCCTGCCCTTTAATGCAAACCCCATTATACCTGTTGTCATAGGACCCGTTTTGACCATCTGTTTGCCTGTGTCCATTTATGCCCATATATGGAGATAACTGTATCTGTCTGTCTGTCGGCGTCCATTTTATGTCCATATATGGAGATCACTGCAGATATAGTTCTGGGTCCATTTTATGCCCATATGCCCATATATGGAGATATCTGTCTATTTGCGTCCATTTTATGCCCATATATGGAGATCTCTGTATCTGTCTGTCTGTGTCCCTTTATGCCCGTATATGGAGATATCTGTTTATCTGCGTCCATTTTATGCCCATATATGAGATCTCTGTCGCTTTTTGTTTGTTTCTTCTTTAAGCAGAATACACAGCCTGCTTAAATCTGCATCATTCAAGTCATCCTCCCAGTCCCACGCTTTGTCGCTTGTCTTATGTTTGTCTTTGTCTCTTTTATTTTCTTTTTTGGAGCGGACCCCATGAATGCCCCACCCTTTAATGCAAACCCCAATATACCTGTTGTCATAGGACCCGTTTTGACCATCTGTTAGCCTTTGTCCCCACCCTTTAATGCAAACCCCAATATACCTGTTGTCATAGGACCCGTTTTGACCATCTGTTTGCCTTCTGTTAGCCTTTGTCCCCACCCTTTAATGCAAACCCCAATATACCTGTTGTCATAGGACCCGTTTTGACCATCTGTTTGCCATTGTCCCCTTATGCCCATATATGGAGATCTCTGCACACACAGTACCGGTTGCGGAAAACTCTGATGTCAGACATCAGCTCCGCATTCGGGGATTCATTTTATGCCCATATCTGGAGAACGCGCGTGCCGGTGGGAAGAACGGTTCTCGAGATTCACATACATACATACACATTCACAGAGATTTTTTGTTGACTCCTGGCGTACGTGATGTCAGAGCCTTTTATGAAGTGATGTCACAATGAGTCAGCGATTGTGCCGATTTCCTCAGGAACAGCCTGATGTCAACAATCAGCTCCGCGTAAGGAGATTCCGAACGTTTCGCGCCGGTTTCGGAAAACGGCGAGTCGGGTCGGGTCGAGGCCCGGCACTGCACTCCTCGCGGCGGTGGGGAACGCGCGTGCCGAATCTGAAGCCGGTGGGACGAACGGTTCTCGAGATACGCGGATTACAAACAAACAGACAGAGATTTGTCGCATTTATAGATAGATTAACAAACTGAATGTTTTAGGGTCAAATAAATTAGAGTGTGTGAAGAAACTACAGCATTGTAAAGCACACTAACCCCGCTGCACCCACCCAGTAGTGCTGTTGCACAGCCTCCACGACCACCGCTCAGTTCACACGGGTGTGATTTTTGATTGTGTGTGTGTGCGCGCGTGTGTGTGTGTGTGTGTGTGTGTGTGTGTGTGTGTGTGTGTGTGTGTGTGTGTGTGTGTGTGTGTGAATACCAGGCACATGCACACATGAACATCATAAACCTTTTATCCATCTGTAAAAAGTGCCCTCTCCAGACCATGAGTACAGTTTTTACTATGGTGAAAGAAATGCAAATACCATACCTGAAGGCAGCATTCAAAAGTTAGTTTGGTGTGGTATCAAGTACCGAAAATAGACGACCTCCAAAGCTCACAACGCGTCGTGTTGTGAGCTTGGAGGTCTGCTATTTTCGATATTTTCACCAAAAGGCCCTTTTAGAAATGTCAGCCCCTGCCTCTCTAACATTCTCTGCACGCCCCTGGTGAATACTGTATGTGCATGCTCGTTCATGCATGTGTGTTCGTGCGTACAGTACAGTATGTACGTGTGGCTGTGTTTTGTGTTTAGGAGGCTGTCAGCCACTCTTCACATCTGTTACGTTCCACATGTCTCCAAGGGATTACTTTCCAAAGTCGGATCACTGAGGCCCCAGATGGCATCACAACACGTCCAATCCATGTAGCGTTTAAGAAAACAATGCAACAAGACAAAACACATTGATCTTATCGGGGAAATACAGTCTCTCAGCGTTCAGATGTATCCACGCACGCATTTTCATTTTCTTTTGCATTACCCTGGAGGGGCGGGACCATCGACTGTTTGTTTTTCGCGTAGGCCGGAGGGACTGTGCTGGAATTGGTAGTTAGTTTTACAACTTGCCTGCGATATTACATGAATAAAGCAGAATATATACACTATATTATAGCTAAATAGATACAGGAGGAAGGTTATTGTGGCGTGCTTGGGAGGAGTAGGGGGTACAGTATAGTTGCTATGGAAACGGTAAATGGTGTCCGCTCGTCACATTGTTGCGGACTGTCCAGTTTCAAACCACAGTTTTGGGGAACCGGTTGCAACTAAGTGGTCGCTAGATTGATCTGAGCTCATTCTAAATCTTTTATGTGTACTTTTTGCCAGACCCAGGGGGTCGGCCTACAAAAGGCTTTGTCGGTCTGTCGGTCTGTCGGTCTGTCGGTCGGTCGGTCGGTCCCTCTTTTCCTCAGTGTGCCTGTGTTTGCCTCTGACTGCTCATCTGCCCCTCCCTTCCCTTGCTCGGCTGATTGCCTTGAGTGCCGTCACCTGTACAGGACCAGCTGAGTTGAGTTGGCTGACGAGCTACTGACACTATAAATTCCTCAGCCCATCTACAAGCTCAGAAACATTTCCAGCTGCTCAGCCTATACAATCCTGTGTGTTCATGTGTTAGTTCAGTGCCATACTAGTGAAAACAGCCGATCTACAAGCTCTTGCTATTAAGTGTTGAAAATGTTCCGCCCCAACTCTGTCACCCCCCCCCCCTTCCCCATGGATCAACACCTTATCGTGGTGGGGAGGTTTGCGTGCCTTAAGGATCCCACGAGCTATACCAGCTGGAGTCTTGCACTCCTGCCAGCGTCACGCTTGCCGGACAGGTCAAAGGAGAGAGGCCAGACTAAGATTGATCCACCCCCCCCCCCCCCCCTTCCTTGCATTCTGATTTTCATTGCGGGTCTGGCAGAACCAGGTGACCTGGTCTAGTTTTCTGACTGATACCATCCTATCGCTATGCAGAAACGCGTGATGGCAACTTTTTAGTATGGTTGCCTACAGGGTGTTGTCCAGCTTTATTAGGGAATTTAAGGAGCCCGTTTCTACATACCGCGACATGAGGCGGGACTACGGCTGCTATGACGCAATCGCCGTGGCGGTCCAAAGCGTTAAGCAAACAGCCGTCGGCGACGGGGTCCCACCCCTTTTACTGAGCGCTTTGGTTCCCATGGTGACGCGTCTATGCACTGCAGCAGATGTTTTAGGCGCAACGTGGAAAGGTAGCTTCTGGCGTAGTACAGGTGGCTGCTACGGCGGAAGGTTGATCTATCGAGCGCTGATCATTTCCGGTTGCCGTTGTCATCTGCCGTAGCCATCCAAAGCTTAAATAGCCTTCTATTTCATCTAGAGTAACCCGAAAAGTCTTTTTCCCAGAATTGCAGCTTACTATTAAAACATCTTTCTAATGAGAACAGACAAGCCAACAACACGATAACACCTTTTAATGTGTTGTATCTGTGTCTGTGTGTACTGATCAGTCACACATCGTTCTCCAGATGAACACAGACACACACCGCACACGCACACATACACAAACTTGTGCAACTCGTATCTCCCATTAGCCAATCAAATCCGTGCTGCTGCTGCTCATTATGGTGATTGTGTGATTTGTTCAATCAGAGCAGAAGTGAACACCTGTGGAGAGATGAGGATGGGGGGGTCCCTCCACTGGAACCCCCTCCTGTCTTCTCCGCTCACAGAAAACACACAGTAGTTGCTTAGCTTAGTTTTATCCCATTAAAATGTAGGCCTAGAATTAATTAATGCTTTAACTACTGAAAAATAGCAGATCTACAAGCTCGCAAGCTTGTAGATCTGCTATTTTTGAGAAATCTGGATTTTCCTTGCAAGTCTTTCGATATATCTTTTTAAACGCGAGCATTTGTACCTCAAATATTTGCTTCTGGGGGGTCCCTGGAACAACATATTTTGAGATGGGGGTCCGCGGCCAAATACATGTAATTTGGGGGGTCCTTGACATGAAAAAGTTTGAGAACCACTGATTTAGAAGAATGATTTAGAAGACATTTTTAGAATTGGGTCGAAAACGTTACACCTATTAAGAGTGAGTTAAGAGCTACAATCTATTTCTGTTTGTTTCGCTGGGGAATGTAAACAGGCCCGCACCGCATGACGTAAAACGCAGCACTTCCACCACTTCCGCTAGAACCAACCGGAAGTCATATCTTACCCAGGGTGATGAGGTATAACTTAATTTAAGCATAGCCGTGTTAGGATCCCAAAACCTTGGCATTATTTCCAGCGATTTCGGTGTACTTTGATGTTGCTTGGGTCTGTCTTTTAAGTTAATCTTTTCATCAGGCATTACACAGAGGATAATCTCCTTTCTCTTTCTCTAACTCTCTCTGTTTGGCAGGAGATGAGGTATCTATCTGTTTCTGGGTGTCTCTGTCTGTCTATCTATTTATCCCCTTATCTCTCTTGTGGTGTCTCTGGTCTGTCTTGTTATCTAAATTAACATGTGGGGAATTTAAGCAGGTTTAATTCATTTAAAATATGATGATTTAACCGCAGTCTCCTTCTCTGTCTCTCTCTGTCTCTGTCCCCTTCTTTCTCTCTCTCTCTTCTCTCTTTCTTAAATGTAGTGCCTGCGCTACATCTTTTATCACGAGTATTAAATTAGACTTTCATCGCCTCTCTCTCTCTCTCTCTCTCTCTCTCTCTCTCTCTCTCTCTCTCAGTGTTTTGGCAGTGTCTCTCAGCAGACTAGCAGCAGTAATTGAATTGTGCTTCTCTGTTCTCTCATTGGGTGCGGCTGAGCCAGACGTCTGTCCTATGAGGACTTCTGTGACCCTCGTCTTCTCTGTCTGTTCCCTCTGCCTCTTATCTCTCTCTCTCTCTCTCTCTCTCTCTCTCTCTCTCCATACCTCTCTCTATCTCAGATCTCTCCCACTGCCCCTCTCTCTCTCTGCCTCTGAGAAAAAAGAAAAAAAAACTCAAAAGTTGTGCTTATCATCAGGAGAGAGAGAGAGAGAGAGAGAGAGAGAGAGAGAGAGAGAGAGAGGGGACAGAGAAAGGATTGAGTTAGATTCCCTCATGCAGTCCCGACACAGAGACACTGCGATTGGCTATGGAAACTCAGCACCTTGTAAAATATACATTCCCTTTGTGTGCGTGTGTGCGTGCGTGCATGCGTGCGTGCGTGCGTGCGTGTGTGCGTGCGTGCGTGTGGGTGTGTGTATGTGTGTGTGCACCCGTGTGTGTGTCTCATTGATCGGAGAAGCGTGTCTTTTATTTACAGGAAGATGGGGATGAAGGTGATGATAATGAGGACGGTGCTGGCAGCTCGTAGAGCCAACGCAGTGGTAATAAATATGTGATGAGTCACAGAAGCAGCAGCCATTTTAAAGTGAAATAACAAAGAACTTGACTTGAGTCGCCTCGGACGCTTAAATGAACTCTCTACATCTTGCTGTGCAATTGACTGGGTTGTTTTTGTTTCAGGCCTAATTCCTCTGGCAGGGATATGAGTCCTCAACACATCAAAACAACAGCATGACACATTACTTCACAGGCCTGCATTCAAATGGCATTGGCAATTTAATTGACAGGATTCAACCATACACCGTAATTGCCGGACTATAAACCACACCTGAATATAAGCCGCACCAGCTAAATTTAGAACGAAAAACAAATGTGTACATATACAGGCCGCACCGGACTATAAGCCACAGGTTTCCACACAAATTTCACTCACTTGGGGGTGGGGGGTTGGGGGGGCTTGCCTTCCGTTTCCAAAGTTTTAGAGCTATGGTGAGTTTTACTTCCATGAGTATGCATGCTTTAATTCACAACAACCTGTCCAGTAGACCATGTGCTCTCAATCAAAGTTAACTATCCATGGTTGCATCTTCAACAACGCAGATGAAGGCTGTTTGAGCTGAAAGATGTCCCTTTAGTCCCTTGTTTGTTGGTCTGAAGAAAAATAATGACAGTTTTGAGGTCTGCACTCTGCTCTGCTGCCTCGAATCTCTGTGCCTACGTGACGTTTTTACTTTCGGTTTCGCTTTGGTTTAGATGCTGGATATTTGCCAGGCATGTCAAGCAGGACACCTAGTGGGCAAAAACGGTGTTACCGGTAAAAAATCCATAGATAAGCCGCATCGTTGTATAAGCCACAGGGTTCAAAGCATGGGAAAAAAGGTGCGGCTTATAGTCCGGCAATTACGGTACATGTTAACATGTAGCCTACATGTGACTGCATCAGTGAGTGAATCAGTGAGGACATTTTGAAGTCTTGTTATCTATCAAAAGGAGAACAAGGTAAAAAAATAATATGACTACGTTTCTCAAAATTGCCCCTTTACATAATACAGTATGAGAGAGAGAGAGAGAGTATCACTGCTAAGCAGGCGGCTAGCAGCTCATGAACCTGTGAGATATCCTTCTCAAGTGTAATATATAACTTAAGTCGCACTTTTATGTTCAGGTAATCTCTCTTGACATAATCTCCATTCAAGTCCAGGTTCTGTCACAGCCGTGCACATTGGCTCACTTTAAAAGTGGTCGATGGCTCTCTGTGAATTTCAAGTGGCTTTGACAAATCGTGGGTTGAGTCGCGGGGAGGCTCTTTGCTGGCTCTGCAAATCTGTCTCATGAACAGCGCTCTCATCGCCGCTCCAGTCCCCAAGAGGGAAAGGGCAGGTTGTGAGGGATGTCGCAGCAACGGTGACACTTACAGTACGGTAGAACTGAATATATTTACACCTACTGTAGGAAAACAAACAATTTCCAGACGCATTGGCCTCTGTGTTCAAGCTTGTTTCACAGGCATGTCAATTGGCCATGGCCACTTAAAGGCTGATTTATAAATAAAAAGATGCAATTTGGGGAAATTGCAAGTGTGGTTTTGTCGATCACACATGTCGGGGACCCGAGGAATCCGCCGGCAGGCGTTGCGGAGCATCGTGCGATTCAAATTTGGTGCTGATCAGATCCTGCATTTGGGACATAAAGCGTTTTGTTTAGTTTTTTAAGAAATACAATAGAATTTCTTTTAACAAGAGCTTGAGAATTGTCTCAAGCTCTTGTTAATACTTTTCATTGGTTCATTATAAAATGCACAGACAGATTTAACCACTTTCAGCTTCACTTTCAAAATATTCAAAAAATATCAAAGGTAGGCAAACAACGTCGCAATGTGACAATAATTTTGTGCGTCATTCTTGTATGGCGAAGTAGGGCATACATTGTTATTGTTTTTTAGGGTTTCTGCCCGACAGTGATGTTATGTTAAAACAAAGAAAGTTGAAAAGAACATTACAAAAAGCAGCTGTAACAAGAGAGAGACAGGGGAAGGACGGTGGGCACGTACGTTCCTTCCTTTAACCTATTAAGATCCGGGAACGCATTACTTTAACCATCATCTTATGCTTTAACTATTAAAAAATAGCAGATACAAGCTCACAGCGCGGCACCGAGTGCCACGCTGCGAGCCTGTAGATCTGCTATTTTTGAAAAATCGTGACAATTTGAGCAAGTCCCAATGTCTACTAAATCCTAACAGGTTTCTGAAAAAACCTATATGTTTCTATGTCAGTGGTGCTCAAACCTTTTCATGTCAAGGACCCCCAAAATGATATATGTTTGGCCACGGAACCCCCAATCAAAAGATATTTAGTTCCAGGGACCCCCCAGAAGCAAATATTTGAGTTACAAATGTCCGCTTTAAAAATACATATATTCAAAGCTTTGCACAACAACTTTCACGACTTTTCAAAAAATAGCAGATCTACAAGCTCGCAGCGCGGCACTCGGTGCCGCGCTGTGAGCTTGTATATCTGCTATTTTTTAATAGTTAAAGCATAAAACAATGGTTAAAGATGTGTAATAATGCGTTCCCGGTCTAAAGCGGTTAAGCGTGGATGTCTGGCCAGTGTTCAGACAGACAGCTCCAGCTAGCTGGCCACTGGCACAGGGAGAGAGCGCTGGCAGCGCTGGCAGCCTCGCCGCCCAGATTGATGCTCATCCGACGCGACCGGCAGCCCTTTGGGTGACTGCTGCTATTCTAAGATGTTTTTTATTTTATTTTATGCGCGCAGCCGTGCCAGGCCCTGGGCCCACTGAACTACAGTCAGTTCAACACCACTTTGATCTTGATGAGATGAGACGCGCTGCGGGAGCAGGTTAAAATGGCCGTGGTCAATAACGCTAACAAGGAGATGGGATTTGTCTCTGCGAAACACAATAAGACAAGAGGGCGCGTTTCTGCCGCGGATACTTGGATCGTGGTCGTAAAAAGACAAAAGAACGTGTCTTGTCCTCTCTCTTTTCTCTCTGTCTATCTAGTATGTCTCTCCTTCTGTGTCTGTGCCGTTTACAACAAGCACCGTAACTAGAATGATAACTATGCAGTGCATGGTTCACAGTTGTCTTTGTTATAGTTGAAGTGTGGACCCTGCCATTCACTTGAGTCGGAACGATTTTTAAAATTGCAATCTATATAGTGATTTGTCTAAACTGCCCTTTATCCTCTCTCCCTCTCTTTCTCCCTTTCCCTGGGCAGTTCTTACTCAACCAGTGTCCAAGGAAACTAATTAGAGCGTAGCATATGTATGTGCCTTTCGTTTCTCGTAGGCAGATAGCGGTGCAGTGGTAAGGCCGGCGTTCACCTTAACCGCTGTAATATAGACGTCCTTTGGGTGTCAAACTCAGAATGCAGAAGAACGCACCTCGCTCCGTATCGATCCACCACAATGCGCAGACCAACTCCTGGAATAAATAGTTAGTTGTAGGCTCAGGTGTAAGTGTAACTTTTGAGAACCTTGCGACTCCAGACACGCACGCATATTTGAGCACACTAGCTTACGCACACACACACACACACACAAAATGAGTGAGAGAGTACATAAGAACACCTAGCAAACACACACACGTACAATATTTTTACCAGGCTTTTGTAAATAATACATCACACCTTTATTGATTCAGGGCTCGCTGAAGTGCTGTCTTTTTCCCCCAGAAAGAACACACTCATACAGTATAGGTCTACGCCTGCATGTGAACTGACCCGGTGCGATCACGCTCTTCAGCATAGCGCTAGCCACCGGGGCAGTGGGAGGCGTAGTCCGTTGCTCCGATCTTTGTGAGATAGGAGTTGTCAATTCACCCCGTGTGCCTATGTTTCCCAGCAGCTTGCATTCCGGTTACTACCTGTCTTTTATACTGGTACTATAGCAGTGCATAAAATAAGATGCATCCCCTTCGATGGAGCGAGAAGGAGAGAGAGAGAGAGAGAGAGAGAGAGAGAGAGAGAGAGAGAGGTTGAAAGGGATACTGTTGAACCTCAGCTAGGGGCCAGGGTTATTCCAACGTTGCTGGCATTGTGCTCGGAGCTGAAGCTAGTTGGTTATTCTGCATGGCTGTTCCCTGTGGGACTGCATTGGCCAGAGAGAGGTGCATCAATTATCCATAGGTCCATAGCCTGCCGTTCCTCTCAACTTTAGACTTTTATATCCACTTTCATGTCAGTCAACTTTATCTTTGTTTGGGTGTGGAGACTGTGGACATGCCTTAATGCTGCTTCTATTTTCGCTTCTAAAGACTGAAATGAACCACTTAAGCCCTCTATATTTCATCATATGATTAATAGCGGAAATGGCTGATCTAAACGTGTTGTTAGCTTATAGATCGCACATTTTTTACATATATATATTTTTTTTTTTAACTTTTTTCTCCCCACCTAAGTTGTATAACAACATTCCCATATAGGGCTTCCAGGTTGAAAGTGTTTAAATTCAATGAAGCAGTACCGGGTCTCAGGTCACACACAATGCAAGTCCAAAATACGATAATTCAGCAAAGGCAGTTCATCATAGTCTGTTAACAGTCCATTCCACTAACCTTATTCCCAGTCATGTGCACGTCTAGAATTCCCCTGCTTGCCTTTGAACCCATTAACTTGGCAAATATGGATTACTTGGGTTTTATCCATGCATGTCTTAACGGTATTCCCAGTGGGAAAACATGAGGCCCTAAGCACCATTCCAGTTTCTAAACACATTAAAAGGACCCGAGCCGGGACCAGTCGCTTCCATGGAAATGCGATTCCCACCTGAAATGTCGAATTCCCAGTTTTTCTGACCTTCTGAACCAATTAACTCTACTCAAGGCTCCCTTGTTTGCTTGAGCGTTAATAGTTTATTCCCAGTTGCTGTGGTGGAAGGTAACTAAGTACATGCATACACTCCAGAAACATAGATAGATAGTTCAAGAGTATAATTTGACACAGTTGGTGTTGAAGCTCATTAGCGATGTGAGATCAACATCCTGTTAAGCTTTAGCGGAAAAAAGTTAAATTGCAGATCTACAAGCTCACAATGCTGCCCGTCTCAACACATTGTCCCTGTAGATCTGCTATTTTCAAATATAGGGCTGAAGTGGTTGATGTATCATGTATTATGTACGTTATTACAGTGGTTCTCAAAGTGGATTCCAGGGATTTTGTGGGTTCCTTTATGGGGGTCTAAATTGACCCAAACAAGTCTGTAACTCCAACAGTGTACAAATGGAACCAAATGAACCCTAACAGGTTCATTTGGTTCCATTTGTACACTGTCAGAGTTAAGGGGAGACCTTGAAATTTGGAAGTTTGAGAAACACTGCGTTATTGTACACCACTGCTGTGAAGTCAGCCGTTGATGCCCAGCATCAGAAAGGTTTAAATATAATATATAATGACTCTTCACAGTACCTGTTCAAAGGCAAGAGCCTTCCGTTGTTAGATCCGCTGTTATATCAGGTAGTTGTTGTATACAATATACCAAACTTTATGCACTTGTACAGCTTAGGATGCTTTTTTCATTCTCTTTGCTCTTTGCCTTTCGCACTCTCTTTCCTTCCTAAGTCATTATTACTTATTATTTTATCTTTAGAAGTGTTGTTTTTGTAGTTTTTGCTGTTATTTTATATATACCACTGCATTGTCTGAAGGAAGCCGAACAAAAATACGTTTTACTCTTATGTACCTGTACAAAATGCGTAGCAATAAAGTACAACCTTGAACCTTGAGGAGTTTGGACTCCCACCCCCTCCTCACACACTGCCCGCTGATAGCATCAACCTAAACCCAACAATCCCCATGTTTATGCATCCCAACTCTGAAATGCACAGGAAAGTCAATTAAAATCAGCCCACCTTTACCAGTTGCAACATTAAAATGGTGAAGACAATAAGGCATCAGAAATTACAATACAATAATAGAGGGTATGCATGCATAAAGTGAATGGCAAATCAAGTGGCAAAGTGATTTTAATGTTGTTTAATGCAACAAGATTCTGTTTGGATATACAGTATGGACTGTCTAGGACACAAAGTAGTTTTTTTGCCCCTCAGTAGGCATTCCCACATAACTTCCAGGTGTGATGATGTCACGAACACGTCTCAGTGATATTCCCATGCTGTTTCACTGAACATGTCTCAGTGATATTCCTTATCGTCGTTGTCGGGTGAAAACCTTGTATGTCCAAAACCGTTAGTTTTGCATTTATCATTTTAAAAATGATTTAAACTAGTGAAAACAGCCGATCTACAAGCACACAACGCCTTGCACCGCGAGGCGTTGTGTGCATGTAGATCTGCTGTTTTCACTACTTTTGTTTGACAGCCTTTTATGATGAAGCAGGGTTTCCTTCGCGAAAGAACGTACACTTTTGAAACTTGGAGATACAAGGTTTCCACCCAACAACGACGTTATGCTGTGTCACTGAACATGTCTCAGTGATATTCCTTATGCAGTTTCACTGAACATGTCTCAGTGATATTCCTTATGCAGTTTCACTGAACATGACTCAGTGATATTCCTTATTGTCGTTGTCGGGTGAAAACCTTGTATGTCCAAAACCGTTAGTTTTGCATTTATCATTTTAAAAATGATTTAAACTAGTGAAAACAACCGACCTACAAGCACACAACGCCTCGCACCGCGAGGCGTTGTGTGCTTGTAGATCGGCTGTTTTCACTACTTTTGTGCGACCGCCTTGTATGATGAAGCAGGGTTTCCTTTGCGAAAGAACGTACACTTTTGAAACTTGGAGATACAAGGTTTCCACCCAACAACGACGTCATGCTGTTTCACTGAACACGTCTCAGTGATATTCCTTATGCAGTTTCACTGAACACGTCTCAGTGATATTCCCATGCTGTTTCACTGAACATGACTCAGTGATATTCCCATGCTGTTTCACTGAACATGGCTCTGTGATATTCCCATGCCAGCGTTTCCAACCACATTAACAGCGTTCCCTGGTTTGAAGCGGCTTCCAGGCTTAAACCCACAGGTCATGTGGTAAGTGTTACCACGGTGGCCACATAGCGAGGCAGCCATGCTGCAGTAGTTTGTGTCTAATGTTCACGTGCAGGGAGCTAACCCCTGCTGTAATATCATGGGATGTGATGTGGTTAGCACAGTACACTGCATGTGAGAGCTGTGGACAAGGGCTTTGTGGCATGGATCACAGACTACCTTTCAGAAAGGCCACAGTCTGTGAGACTGCAGAGCTGTCGGTCTGATGTGCTGGTGAGCAACACGGGGGCCCCGCAAGGAACTGTGCTCTCACCCTTCCTGTTCACTCTCTATACATCGGACTTCCTCTTCAATTCCAAGACCTGTCATCTGCAGAAGTTCTCAGATGATACCGTGGTGGTCAGCAAGATCTCGGGTGACAACACGGCTGAGCACGATGGTGTGGTTAGGGACTTTGTGCAATGGAGCGAGGCTAACCATCTCAGGCTCAACGCAAGCAAGACCAAGGAGATGGTGGTGGACTTCCGCACCTCCAAGAGAGTCCCCCCGGTGCCAAGCACCATTAACGGTGAGGTGGTTGAGCTTGTGGATAACTACAAATTCCTCGGAGTACACCTGAATAGTTCACTGGACTGGTCGGACAATGCACAGGCGATTCACAGCAAGGGGAAAAGCAGGCTGTTCCTCCTGAGAAGACTGAGATCGTTTGGGGTGTGCAATAGGATGCTACAGATGTTCTATCAGTCTGTCATGGCAAGTGTCCTCTTTTTTGGTATAACATGTTGGGGTGGCAACAACAGAGCAGGTGACACGTTTAACCTAAACAGACTGGTGAAGAAAGCAGGCTCTGTCGTCGGGTCCTCTCTGCAGGGGGTGGAGGAAGTAACCAGTGTGCGCACAGCGAGGAAGCTGGATTCCATCTTGGAGAACTCCTCCCACCCCCTCCATCTAGAGATCACCAGTTACTGGAGTAAGAGAGGAAACGACCGCTTTACCTACCCAGGACGGAGATGTGAGAGATTAGGAAAATCTTTTGTACCGGCTGCCCTTAAGCTGTACAACGAGACACATAACGGACGCTTGAAAAGGTCTCCCTTCCTAACTTAGACTGACGGAACCTTTGCTGTATTGACATTGACCTCTAAGGAACTATTGCTGTATTGACTTTGACCCAAAAGGACCGTCCAGGAAGAGTGCTCATGTGCGTCTTGCGGTGACACGCTTCCTAGTTTCTTCTTTTTTCGCACTGATTTTTTTTGACTTTGCACTATTAGTTTGTGTTGGTAGTTTCTGAGTATTTTTGCTTTGTTTAACAATGACAGTGAGATACTTGTTTGCACTAACTAGCATTGACTGCTATGGTCTTTTTTGCAAGACACTTTATGTATATATACTTAATATATTATTCGCCCCCTCTATTGATGCACCTTCTCTTTATTGGTACTGTACTGCTCTTTTTTTTGTTCTCTTGTTTCTTTCCCTCTTATCTATTTTTTCTTACGTCTCTGTAACTTTGTAAATAACTGTATACTGCTGTGCCACTACTGGACAACTGAATTTCCCCCTTGGGATAATAAAGGTATCTATCTATCTATCTATCTGACACCCACAGTGAACCAAGCCCCAACTCTTGAGAGTGTACTAATGGAACCAAATAGAGCCGTAAAGGTCCATTTAGTTACTCTAAAGAGTTGCACATGGATACATTTACACTGATGAGTTGCACATGGATACATTTACACTGATGATTTTACACAATGTGTGTAAGCACAGGGTGAAAGGAAGGAAGGTGGACAAAATGAAGGAAACTACTACTATAAAGCTATAATAAAGTTGACCTAGCATCAGGCACGTGCACACATAGACAACAAAGGGGGCTTGAGTCCCTGCCCTTTTATCCATAAAAAGTGCCCTCTCCAGACCATGAATGCAGTTTTTACTGTTGTGAAAGAAATGCAAATGCCCTCTTTCCATGCCATACCTGAAGGCAGCATTCAAGAGAATTGCCTTGTCCAAACTCTCCTGAATTTGAAAGCAGCATCTTATGTTGAAAGAATTGCACTCTGTGTAGAAATCAAGCATCGAACATAGCGTGTGAGCTTGCATTGGAGGTCGGCTATTTTCGATATTTTCACCTAAAGGCCCTTTTAGAAATGTCAACCCCTGCCACTTCCGACCCTCAGTGCCCTGCTATAGCACTGAGCAGCAGGTTGAGTTGTATGGATTTTGCAGCTTTACATAATCATTCATTAGTTTTTTACATACAGTATATTTGAAATGCGTGTTTCAAATTACTATTACTGTACTTGTAACGGGATACTTTGACATTAACGGGGGTTATTTTTGCCTTTATAGGTTCCCGAAACATCTTCTACTTCCACAGACTCATTGTTGTGGTCGGTTTGATCAATCCATCTATCTCCCTTAGGCCTGATTCGCGCTCGGCGTCGCGCGACAAAAATAGCCGACCTATACGAGCTCACTGCTCAAGCTAATAACTTTGTGGCTGTTTTCGGCGTGCGACACTGCCGTACGCCGAGGCTTCAGGCTTGAATGTTTCGTGGCTAGCTGCCAATCACTGAGGTCACACGCTGCTGTGCCTCGTGTTGCCGTTTTGTGGTTCCACTTCTAGATTAACTTGGCACTTGTTGTGGGGGTAAAGTCACGGCTGCTGGCACGGTGCCACGATGACAGTGAGCTGGATGGGTGGGTGGGTGCGTATGTAGGGTACCTAGTGCATTGGGTCTCAAAGTGGGGTCCTTCGGGGGGGGGGGGGGGGGGGCGTTGGTACCAGGACAACAGCCCTTAACAGTTAATATGGGTGGCTGTGGCTCAGGTGGTAGAGCAGGTCGTCCAGTGATTCGACGAATTCCGTGAGCCCTGACGGTTCGAATCCCGTCTCCTCCTGTCCACGTGTCGAAGTGTGTCCTTGGGCAAGACACCGTACCCCACATTGCCTACAATGAGTCGGTCGGTGCTAGTTTGCCACCGTTGGTGTGGGAATTGGGAGGACGCTGGTGTCGACTGTTCGCCTCTTCACCTCCCAATGTATGAGAACCATTACCTAGAAAAGCGCTATAAAAATGCAATTAAATAGAAATGCAATTAAATAAAAATGCAATTCATTTTAATATTTAATTTCAAGGTTTTTTCAACCACTCTATACATATTAGTTAAATTAAAGGACTTACTGTATAGAACATTATTTTATACATTTAGGTACAATATCTTTAATTTTTTTAACCATTTTGGACCGCCTCTATTTATGCCATGGACCACTAGTGATCCGTGAACCACCGGTTGAGAAACAGTGGGACAGGCTATGTTAAGGTTCCCTAGCTGCTGTCAGTGTGCCATAATGCCTGCAGGCTATGGAGAGACGGGTGCTTTAGTGCCTATAGATGTGGCGCTGATGGATTAGACACCTCCAAAGTGGGGCTGCGCTCTCTCTTCTGCGCACACAGGGTGTCTGTATTTGACAATCTTCACAGTGTGGGTCCTGCTATGCATGTGGTCGGGTGTCATACCTTTAAGGCTTCCAAAAAAGAAAAAGTCTTCAGATCCCGGCTCCACACCACACGGGCTGTCCCCACAACCCCTGGAGGCTTCTCTGTGTTCCAAAGGTGTCCGTGTCCAGCTGGCAGCCACAGCGCTGCTGACATGCTGCTTGCGAGTATGCTAGCACAGTCCCCGTCTCTCTCTCCCCGGGTGTCTCGCTGGCTTAGGTGCTTATAGTTGGGCTTCCATGCCTCTATGACCCATCTGCTTTGCTCGGAGGGAGCCAGGATCCAGATATAAATGCATAAGGGCGGTTTGGCGCCGGCGACAGAGCTATCTCGGGGACTGATGTCCGCTTGAATGATGGAAGTCTCACATCCGAGAAACAGAGGGGTCAGGGCTTTGTGTATACGTTTGCCAATTCACGGTCCGCTTCCAAAAAACGTTGTTTTAATGGAATTCAGAGGCCTGTACCGTTTATATTAGAGTTATTCTGTGTTATTTCTGTGGACTTTTAACCACTTGAACCGTCTATTCTCAGGAAAAAGCAACCTGGTTTGCAACTGCACTTTGCAACACGGGTCAACTTTTTTTTCCCGTCCGAACCAAACCTCCAACCAAGCCAAAAACAAGAACACATCACAACGTGTTGTGAGCTTGTAGATCGTCTATTTTTTGGCTAATGTCCCCCAGGGTCCCCACATGGATGCTGGGGTTAAATTTTGTGCTTTGGTGGCTTTCCTTGCCCTGACATTTGGCCTTTGTGCCCTCATAAAAATATACTACGTCAAAGGTCAGGCGAACTTGCCCCTAAAATGATTACATCCCAGGCCTGGTAACAAACGGAACTCATCTGAGCTCATTAACGGCACATTGCACACATAACACGGTGGAAAGGATTTGCAGCCTTCCAGTGCTGTGATGTACAATAGGCCAGAGGCTGCTTGGCTAGCGGCCCGGTGGCTAGCGGGTGCTACGGCTTGATAGAGTCCCGTCCCCGAAGACGGTCTGCGGTCTCAAACGGAATCGACTCTACCAGATGATAGTGGCCAGTGTGGGTAGGCTAATCTAATCTCCCATGCTCCGCAGTTCTCTCTCTCTCTCTCTCTCTCTCTGGTTCAGTGTTGGGGCTTGCCGCGCTGGCTGGTACAATGTGTTTGTGGCGTTCTGGAGGCATTTCTAACCACCTCCAACGTCCCGGTTGTCTCCATGCGGACAGCGGGACATGTGTTGTCCATTATACACGTGCCCCCGAGCTGCATGGTTGCATGACACTGCGCTCCAGTTTATTTGTGTGTGTGTGTGTGTGTGTGTGTGTGTGTGTGTGTGTGTGTGTGTGTGTGTGTGTGTGTGTGTGTGTGTGTGTGTGTGTGTGTGTGTGTGTGTGTGTGTGTGTGTGTGTGTGTGTGTGTGTGTGTGTGTGTGTGTGTGAACGCGCAGTGCTGCGGCAACACAGGCGTCTGAGGTCGCACAACGTCTACAATCAACCTCACAAACCGGCCTGCGCTCTCTCTCTCCCTTTCTCTTTCACTCTCTCTTTCTTTCTCTCTCTCTTTTTCATTCTTATGTAACTAGATATAATTGTGGCAGTACCACAGCATCGTTGGTACTGTTTGTAAATGATGTGTCTGTCACACTGTGTGTGTGTGTGTGTGTGTGTGTGTGTGTGTGTGTGTGTGTGTGTGTGTGTGTGTGTGTGTGTGTGTGTGTGTATGCCTTGTAAGCACTTTTGAGAACATCAAAATATAAAGTGTGCATTTCCATTTGTGTCATCCCCTATAAATCATTGTACAAAATGTAGTGCGTGCGTGCGTGCGTGCGTGCGTGCGTGCGTGCGTGCGTGCGTGCGTGCGTGCATGCAAACATGTTGATGTTTCCATAGTGTTTGTAATGCCTGATTTATGTGTGACTGTGGGTGTTTCCCTGCGAAAATAACAGATCTACAAGCTCACAATGCATCGCAGTGCAATGCATTGTGAGCTTGTTGTGAGCTTGTAGATCAGCGAGTGTTGCTGTTGCTGGGATCAGAGCGAGATGAAAAAAAACCCACTGATGCTGTTTTTATGAGTCTGTCAAGTGCATGTATGCTGCAGTAGTTTACATTCTGTGTGTGCGTGCGTGCGTGCGTGCGTGCGTGCGTGCGTGCGTGCGCGACAGCAGCAGCCAGCGTAATAACTTCCAATTAGACACACATGATGACAGTACTTTGGTTCTGTATGTTGCTACATATTGGTGTTTTTTCAAAGTCGAGAGGTGATTTCTCTTCATTAAAAACTCAAATCAGCTAGAGTATGACCATTTCCCCCTAATATTTGTGTCTAAATGACTGTGTGCGTGCGTGCGTGGGTGCGTGCTTCACTGCGTGCGTGCGTGTGTTCTTGAGGCTACTTCCCTGCTGTGTGAGTGTCTATTGACTTTTAGTTCAACACATCTCACCTCCAAGATCTCTGACTTCTAGTATTGACTCTGTCTGTCTGTGTGTCTGTGTGTCCTCTCCAGTTGTTTCCAGAGACAGGTCCCAGACAGGGGGGGACGAGGCTCACCATCCTGGGGGAGAACTTGGGTCTTCAGTTCGAGGACATCCAGCTGGGCGTCCGACTGGGCAAGGTGCCCTGTGTGCCCATAGAGGAAGAGTACATCAGCGCCGAGAGGTGAGGGGGACACACACACGCGCACACACACACACACACACACACACACACACACACACACACACACACACACACACACACACACACACACACACACACACACACACACACACACACACACACACACACACACACACACACACACAAGCTGGGCTCAAACACTACAGGCCAGAGCCAGGCTCGCCGAGTTTTGCACCCATTCAGGGCTCTTGCGCACGCGCACACTCACGCAGTGGAGTGCAGGTCAGCATCGAGGGAGGAGAAAAATCGAATGAAAAAGTAAATCCATTCTTTAACATCTTGCTAACTTTACAGTATGTACCTCAGCGCCTTTTGCCATGCACCTTTCACATTCTACAGTATGCTGTACAACATGGATCCATTGCCTGATAAAAGTAAATATGCCTACCTTTACGCCAATGATTACCTACCAATAAAAAGTTTTTATTTCTGTGTATTGCTGCATATAGTACTGTAGCCTACACCAGAAAGCTTGTGTTTATGTCTGCTTTGCAACGCTCTCTCTTCTCCCTCCCTCTCCCTCTCTTCCTCCCCTTCTCTCTCTCCCTGTCCTTCCCTCTCCATGTCTTCGGTCCATATGGGCATGTTTGGGTCATTTCTTTCATTGCTTCCATCCCTCCCCTGTCCTTGTGTCTGTCCACAGGATTGTGTGTTTTCTGAACGATGCTACAGGCTACCGCGTTCAGGAGGCTCACGTGGAGGTGTGTGTCAGAGACTGTCTCAACGACTACAGAGCCCTCTCACCCAGACCCTTCACCTTTGTGGTAAGACAATCCATGCTAGCGAGCTTGTAGATCTGCTATTCTGCTAAAATCGTGAAAATGTGTGCAAGTCTTGAATATTTTAACCTGATTCTATAAGTGTCTTTTTTTAAAAACCTATGTTTCTATGTCAGTGATGCTCAAACCTTTTCATGTTAAGGACCCCCAAAATGATATGTAAATTTTTGCGGTTTGGCCACGAACCCCCATCTCAAAATATGTTGATCCAGGGACCACCCAGAAGCAAATATTTGAGTTACAAAGGTTTAAAAAGATATATTCAAAGATCTGCTATTTTTGAAAAATCTGGAAAAATCTAGATTTTGTCTTTGAACTTTTCAATAGTTAAAGCATTAAATAATTCTAGGCCTTAACTTAACTTAACTCTTGCGGTTCATTGGTCACAAACAGATAGCGTTCAGTTAATTCACTTGACAAACATACGTCATTCACAACACTGGTTACAACAGGCATAGTTTGAGTTGATGTTTTGTGTTGCGATGTCCAGACGCCGTTCTTCACGCGGATCCAGCCGTCCCAGGGACCGTTATCTGGAGGGACCCGGGTCACCATCGAGGGGAACCACCTCAATGCTGGCAGCTACGTCACCGTTAGCATAGGACGACAAGCATGTCACTTTAAAAGGTAACCGTGTGGTTGTGTTTGTGTATTCTTACATATAGGGTGTGCCAAATGTAGTTCTAAGAGTGGCCATTTCTTGGGTAAACACAGCCTTACACAGGTGTTCTGATTAGACTATAGCATTAGTTCTATGCAATCAAACAATTGAAACACCTGTGTTTTGACCCAAGAAATGGCCGCTAAGGACTACAATGACGTAGCCGCTGGCACACACTATAGGCCTATACCGATGTGTCCTGTTGAGATTGGCACATTTCACCCAGGTTTTTTCATCTCACTCACATCACTTTGTCTGCTGACCTCACTCAGCAACGACATAAACAGAAAATAAACAAAAATAAAAATAAAACAATTCACAGGAGGCAAGCAGTGATCACCCCATGATGTGCACTGCAATGTAGTTTCAAATGCACCACATTGCGGGTGTTTTTTGAGAGTGAAAAAATAAAATAAGAAGACATGTGTGACGTGTGATCTGGGCAGCTTGCCCCAGGAAATGTGCCAATCTCAATGGGGAACAACGGTATGTACCGTATATACATTCAATGGTGGGTATATACAGTGCAGTAGTGTGAGAGTATGTGTTTGTGTATACCGGTAGTTACAATCTATGCATTCAATGGTGTGTGTGTGAGAGCAATCGTTTGACTGTGTGCATAGCTATTTTCTCATGTCAGAGGTGTGTTGGAATGTGTGTACACACACACACACACACACACACACACACACACACACAGACAGACACACACGCTCACAAACACGCGCACACACACTGCATGTGTGTGAGATGATGCTAACAGCAGCATGTCTCCTCCATGTCAAATGCAGGGATTAGCTCCTGCAGGCTAATCTCCCATTCAAGCTTTGATGTCAACACACCCAACTATTCCTCCACTGCAGTAATCCTACATCACCACTGTGTGTGTGTGTGTGTGTGTGTGTGTGTGTGTGTGTGTGTGTGTGTGTGTGTGTGTGTGTGTGTGTGTGTGTGTGTGTGTGTGTGTGTGTGTGTGTTATTATATATCAGCATGAATATGATTTATATAATTTAAGAATGTCTATATACAGTATGTCTTATGCAAGTGTGACTGTGACTGCTCGTGCACGTGTGTGCATGTGTTGGCGTGCACGTGTGTGCACGTGTGTATCCCCGACCGTGTTTGTGTGTGTGTGTGTGTGTGTGTGTGTGTGTGTGTGTGTGTGTGTGTGTGTGTGTGTGTGTGTGTGTGTGTGTGTGTGTGTGTGTGTGTGTGTGTGTGTGTGTGTGTGTGTGATCTCTGAGGGGTTCCTGGGGCTTGTTCTCATTGTGACTGGGGTTGCTATAGTTACGTCTCTCTGTCTCTCCTCTTCTACCTGAGTTTGCTGTAGTGTGACATGCAGCGCACACACACACACACACACACACACACACACACACACACACACACACACACACACACACACACACACCGCGCACGTGCACACAGAAACACATCATACAGAGAGCTCATAGCATGACAGAGTGGCCCAGAAATGCAGCCACCACTCAACTGTGCTAAATACATATTAGATAATGTAGCTGTACGCACTCTAGACTGCAATCGAAAATGTTATTGTGCCTGTGGGACACAGGAAAACACACACACATACACACACACACACACACACACACACACACACACACACACACACACACACACACACACACACACACACACACACACACACACACACACACACAGACAGACACTCAGCCGATCATGCATTTTTAACTAACATTCTCTCTCTCTCTCCGTCTCAGGAGTGCTGCTATAGCCTCCGTATCACTTCACCAGCAGTCATATTCTGCAGTGCTCTTTGAGTTTAACCACTTGAACCCTATAGCGTCCCTGATTCCAGAGTTGAACATCCGGTTGAAAATAAGCCATCTACAAGCTGGCTATATGCCTGGAAATGAGTCTTTCTTCATTCTCCCATTCCTCTCATTATACTTCTACATCCGCCCTTTTTTTTGGGAATAACAACAGTTATTCCTGTTTCCCTGGTTTGTTGTAGCTTGTTTTGAATGTGCCTTCAATGTAATTTGATGTGCATCTACATGTCAGTATTATGCATTGCATGACCCAGACTACCCCACACTTTCAAAAGGTGAACCTTTTATAATGATCCTCATCGGAACAGCATCACCCCCCCTCCCCCCTCCCTGTCTCTCTCCCTTTCTGTCTGTCTTGTAGTGGATTTTATGAAATCTTATTCTAATATAGAATTGAATTTCCACAAGGAATAGTGAACATGAATACAATATATTTATTAAACGATAAATGAGATCTCTCGAGGCAACACGCATGCATAGTGTCCCTCCAGATTCTCAGGCCAGTCTCTTCTTATAGGAAACAGTGTCACAAGAATAGCTGAAGGTGTGTCTTGTAGACAGAGTCTAAAGATACAGGTCTATTCTTACAGAAGTCTTCCATATATGGACTGGCAGCTGTCCGGATGGACTTGCTATCAAGTCAGTTTTGTTGTGGAACGTATCTTTAACTTAAACAGAGTGAAGAGTGACAAATACACATAGCACATACCGGTATATTGACTGTTAGGGCTGTCACGATATGACATTTTACATGACGATTAATTGTCACTCAAATAATTGGCGATTAACGATTTAATTGTGTTTTGGTCGTTGATAATTACATTTCTGTTTAGCTTTTAGGCTTTGAAGTTGCACATGGTAGATATGATACATAACCTAAATATACAAATACATTACTGACATATTTGACAACTTACTACTTAAAAAATAACATTGATAGTGGAAATAGCCGATCGCGACGCGTTGTGAGCTTTTAGATCTGCTATTTCCACTATTTCTGACATTTTTCAACATTCACGATTATGACGATTATGACAAAATAATTGCGATAATGTCAAATAATCACGATTAGACGATTATGTAATAATTGTTACAGCCCTATTGACTGTCATATAAAATTCTACTACACTCTCTACCTCTCTCTCTCTCTCGCTGTCTGTCTTTCTCTCTCACACACGCACACAAAGTGATCGTGGTCTGCCCTCTGTGTCTGGTCCCGCAGGAGGAACTCTCGTGAGATCGTGTGCGTGACCCCGGCCGGGGCGGCCCAGGGCAGCACCGCCGTCACGGTGGACATCGACGCCGCCGAGCTCCGGAACCCCGAGGTCAAGTTCAACTACACCGATGACCCCACCATCCTCCGCATAGAGCCCGACTGGAGCATTGCCAGGTAAAATCATAGACTGTAAAAAAATATGGACAGTGGAAAGCCATTGGTTTCTATGCTGTGCAAATGAAGCTTTTTTGGCCGTTGTATGGGTGCCGCCATCATTGTTTTAATGGTACCCAAGGAATGCTATTGGCTGCCTACGGTCACGTGCAACTGCAGGGATACATGGGACATTGTCTTGAGCTTGCCGAAAATAAAGCACACGAAGAAAAATCATCACAAGCCTATGATCTTACAGCATACCCTGTTATAATATCAAATATGACATAAATATGACAAATTGGACCATTATTTTCTCAAAAGCAAATCATGGTGATTGAAACGAGGCTTTAAACTAGCGACAGGAACCATAAAGTATTTATGACAATGTTTATTAAGGTAAGAAAATCAAATGTAAAAGTTTAGGGGAAATGAATGGAATCCTATGGAGAACATGTTGCTTCTGGTGCCAGAACAGTGCATCTAGCGGCCAGTCAGTTCCGTGTTGCTTCATTTTAAATCGGGACAACTACACCCCTGAGTATAAAAGGCCATGCCGTGTCTATGTATGTACAGTATGTGTTTGTGGTTAACACGGCCCCTCAGAAGGATCGAAGGAAGAGCTGGAGGATTAGGAGGACTATACAGTATATGTCAGTGGTTCTCAAACTTTTCAGGCCGCGACCCCCCAAATAATCATATTTTAACTGGGGACCCCTCCCCACCCTGATGAGCTCTACTTGGAGTTGGAGGAGTTGAGGGATTACGATTCTATTGTGAAAATAGCCAATCTAATGCGAGGCGTTGTAAACATGTAGATCTGCTTTTTTTCACAATTTCTGCATCTTCATATTTGGCAATTTGGCCATTGTTTAATTTGTCCTTTTAGGGGTATTAAGGGAAGGGGGAGTGTTACAGTAGTGCTATGGGTTTAGGTGAAGTCTGAAGAGGTGAGTCTTCTGTCCACGGCGGAAGCTAGGGAGTGAGTCTGTAGTTCTAAGTGCGACAGGGAGTTTATTCCCCAGTTTGGGGGCCAGGAGGGCAAATTGTGTAGGACAAGTGGATTTTTGCCCTGGGGTCTTTAGCGAGGGTTCTGTCAGCATCCCTGTGTTGGCTGATCTGAGTGAACGGGTGGGGTTGTAGGGGTTGATCAGGATTTGGAGGTATGGAGGAGCCATACCTTTGGCTGCTTTGAAGGTCAGCATCAGTGTTTTGTATTCAGTGCGGGCCGCAACCGGGAGCCAGTGGAGGGAGCGGAGACGTGAGAATTTTGGCTGGTTGAAGACCAGCCGTGCCGCAGCATTTTGGATGAGTTGGAGAGGTTTAAGTGCACATGCTGGGAGGCAAGTGAGGAGAGAGTTACAATAGTCAAGTTTTGATATGACAGATGTCTGGATGAGGAGCTGGGCTGACTCCTGGGTGAGGAAGGGTCTGATTTTACAGATGTTATTGCATTAGGTCAGGGGTCGGCAATTAGATTTGGCCTCGAGCCAAAAGTCATGGCCAAAAGTCATGAGCTGGCGGGCCAGAACATATATGAAAGGCTAATTTAGGAAGTTGATAGTTAGTTTTGGCCCGCGGGCCGCCTATTGCCGACCCCTGCATTAGGTTTTAACATACGTTTTGATCACAAACATTTTGACTGGGTGCTTGTGAACACTTTAGACTGTGATATTACAAACTCCAAAAAGAACACATATTGTACCGGCGTTTTCACATCTCTGTTGGTCTGTGTCAAAATGAAAGGAGTCAGGGTTGGACGTGCGGTTCAGTCGCTCTTTGATTCCGGGTAATTTGTCATTTGTTTGGAAGACGAGTCAGCAGTGCCCCCGCGGCGATCAGTGTGTGTGAGAACACACACGCAGGGCTGATTAGAGGAAGCGTTGCGTCTGGCGTCCTCTCTGCCCAGTAGGGCCTGCTTGACAAGCAGCTGTGGCCCCGCCCCACTGTCCCCGGTCCCCCCACGGCGTGCGTGCGTGCGTGCGTGCGTTCGTGCGTGCGTGCGTGCGTGCGCGGGTGTTTGTGTAGCTTGAAAAGCAGGGTTTCTACTTCACAAGGCACACGCAGGGGCGATTCCCCCCCGGCCTCCATTTACACAAATAGAAGCATGCACGCACACATGCACGCACGCACGGCATGCCGGCTCCCAGAGTCCCTGGTGTTTAGCCCCAAATCTTTCCTCCATCTGCCCAAGAACACGTTGCAGTGAGAGCACGCACACACACACGCACGCACAGGCCAGAAGATGTGCCAGGCGTGTGTGTTCATCTGCATGTGTCACTACGTCGGCCTTTTGATCACAGAATAAAGCCTGAGTTATGCCTGCGTGCGCACAGGTGTTGCACACTGAAAATAGCAGATCTGCAAGCTGACAATGCATCGCGCTGTGATTTTTGTGCTTGTAGATCTTCTATTTTCGGATTTGCCGTACGGTAGGGGAGCACATTGCAGAACGTGTGTGCCTCAGTTCCCCACAACATCTTTGCCACAGTGCATCTGATTTGGCCGAGTGTCCATACGAACAGAGTATTTCTAAGTTGCATTATTGATACTTTTACTTAAAATGTGTTTATTTGTTTATTCAAACAGATCCCCATTAGTGGGCGCCTTAACGTCAGCTAGTCTTCCTGGGGTCCAAGACATTAAAATACATTAACAAAAGAATATACAACATATCACAAAGTATTACAAAGAAATACATAAACAGCAAATATACATTATACAAAACCTACCTACATACCTAAAAATAAAATACCCACACATGTACAACAAATTTAAAAAGAAAATTTGCTATTTTATGTTTATTTTATAGCAAATTTGAGTGTTGAACATTTTGAAATTTTCAAAAATTTGGGCAAATTTAAAATGTGAGTTATTGCCCCACCTCGGTGGGGTGGTGTTGAACGGGAGGATTAGGACAGAGGTGCTCTGTGCTCCCGTCGGGGGTTTATCAATGGCATGAGAGCCAGTAGAGTGAAACGGTAGTAGCAACACAGAAATGTGCGGGGAGGGGAATTAATTGGCATAAAAAAGGGGTAAAAAATAATTGGCTATGCTCTAGATAAAAAAGGGCACAAAAGGCTAACTTTAATTGGTAATCTGTTGAAAACACGCAGCCAACACAAAACCGTACAAATTAAACTTGTCCAAATTGAGCTGCAAAAGTTGTGAAATGTAACGCGTGGGGTTGTCGCTGGGCCACACTGGCTTTGCCAGTCCTCTGTGAGAGGAAGTAAGAAGTTGGCGTCGTGCCCTAAATCAGGGGTGGGCAACTTGTGGCCAGGCCCTCTGCCAGTGGGGAACAAAGGCTACAGAAGGTCCATGGTTGACACTTAAATAGGATCAAGTACAACCAACCACTTACTTATTATGCAATACAATACAAAACAATATGTCGTCACTGTCGGGCAGAAACCTCGTATCTCCAAGTTTCACATTTGTAAATCTTTTCGCAAAACAAAGCCCTGCTTCATCATGCAAGGCTGTCGCACAAAAGTAGTGAAAACGGCAGATCTACAAGCACACAACGCCTCGCAGCGCGAGGCGTTGTGTGCTTGTAGATTGGCTGTTTTTACTAGTTAAAATCATTTTTAAAATGATAAATGATAAATAAAAAAAAAGAGTACAAAGATAGATCTCAAAGTCAATTACACGAAGGATTTATTACACAGAAATGTCAACCTTCTGAAAAGTATGTTAATTTATGCTCAATAGTCAATAGTTGGTCTCGACTCCTTTAGAACTCATTAATTACTGTATCAGTGTGTCGTGGCATGGAGTCAGTCATCCCGTGGCAGTGCAGAGGTGTTATTGAAGCGCAGGTTGCTTTGATAAGCTGACTTACAGCTGGTCTGAGCGTTTGGGTCTGGTGTCTCTCATCTTCCTCTTGACAACATCCCATATATTCTCTATGGGGTTCAGTACAACATCCCATAGATTCTCTATGGGGTTCAGTACAACATCCCATAGATTCTCTATGGGGTTCAGGGCAGGCAAGTCGGCTGGCCAAATCAAGCACAGCAATACCACGGTCAGCAAACCACTTAGCAGTGGTTCTGACACCGTGGGCAGGTGCCACGTCCTGCTGCAACAGGACATCAGCTTGTCAGCACTGTGTGTGTGTGTGTGTGTGTGTGTGTGTGTGTGTGTGTGTGTGTGTGTGTGTGTGTGTGTGTGTGTGTGTGTGTGTGTGTGTGTGTGTGTGTGTGTGTGTGTGTGTAAACTGTTGCACCCATATATATATATATATATATATATATATTTATACACTACTAGAGCAGACACCTGCTCAGCCCTGTGTGAAAAGACGAGATGTGGCGAGAGAGGCAGAGTGACAGAGAGAGAGGAGATGGGGGTGAGGTGGGGTGGGGACTCTGTGACAAGAGGATTAGACAAAAGGCAGGTAGTGAGAAAGAGATAGGGAGAGGCGAGAGGAAGAGAAATGGGGAGGTTCAGGGCTGGGGGTGGGGGAGGGGGGGGGAGAGAGAGAGAGAGAGAGAGAGAGAGAGAGAGAGAGAGAGAGAGAGAGAGAGAGAGAGAGAGAGAGAGAGTTTGCGGCGAGAGGATTAGGAAAGAAATTGCTGGAGAGAAAATAAGAGCGAGAGAGAAAGAGAGAGAGAGATGGGTGAAGGAGGGAGTCGGCGACAAGAGGATTAAATAATAGACCAGGTTGGGGAAAAATGAGATATCGGAAGTATGAGAGAGAGAGAGAGAGAGAGAGAGAGAGAGAGAGAGAGAGATAAACTAACAGGAACAGTTGGATTTCCCCAGCTACAGTCTTTTCTCATTGTGTGCTTCTCTGGTCCCTGAAGCACTACGGTATGTACCTGAGCTAAGAAGACTCATGGAGAGAGAGACAACACTGGATGGAATATATATAATATATACCAGTAATGTCATTGTGATGTCAGAACAGGTCAGCTATATATCCATATCATGTAGAGCATACATGGGCAACTGGCGGCCCGGGGGCCACATGCGGCCCCCACCTTCACTTAATGCGGCCCGCAGGTTAATACCGGAATACTGATATATTATTGATTTCAGCTGTTACAATTCCAAACATGACCTGCTTTAATTCCGTCAGTCAATATTAGTAGCTTAATGACTAGTATAGTAGTATTAAAATGTATTTTTTTACGTCCAATGTATTTGTATTTAATTAGGTTCATAAAGTTAACATGACTATATAACTAAATGCATTTGAAATTAGATAAAAATGTGACATTTCAGGATTCCAATTCAAAAACAACAAAAATAATTCAGGATTTCAATTCAAAAGAAGCAAAAATAGACGATCTACAAGCTCAAAACGCATCGCTCTTTTGTATGAGATACTAGAATGACAACGTAGGACGTAGCAATATGCAATGTGGCCCTCTGGAGTGAAGGTGGAAATATAGTGGCCCTCACCATCATCAAAGTTGCCCACCCCTGATGTAGAGGTATTGGCCAGCTCCATATGTGGCTATGGAGGGTGATGCACGCACAGGATCTGGAGGTTTTCATAGTAAATGCGACCTACGGTCTCAATAAGAGAACATTTAAAATAATAGAAAATAAATGTGATTAAAGGACCATGTTGATTGTCTGTCATATGACACACGGTGTAGGCTGGCTACTTGACCTTACCGAGGACCATTTTCCAAACTATAAATGGCTTGATATTTGAGGCTCTCATGATTAAACGTTTTCATAGATTTCTTCGATAGCTTTGTAGACTTAAACCCCATAAACTTGACCTTTGGCACTGTACTTGGACTGCATTTCTTTCTTCCTCTACACCAAACCAAGCCGAAAATAGCCGTTCTCCTCAGAATAGGGATGCTGGGGTTCAAGTGGTTAATGTTAAAAAGAGAGAGAGAGAGAGAGAAAAACATCCTATCACACAACTATTTGGCAGCCCCCCGCCCCTTGTAGTAACTCTGTAGTAACCCTAGGGGTCCCGGAGGACGCCCTGTTGTTGAAGTACCCCTGTAATAATAGCATCATGGATTCACATAATATATCCACTACCACTGTTTAGCTGACACACTGAATCCGGTAGACACTGACTCACGCACAGCGAGCCGACCGGGCCCCCCCCCCCCCCACTCCCCTGTTCCCTCACCAGCACCGTATAACAGGCAGCCTGCCAACACACGCTATAAGACTGCCTGGCGGAATAGAAACCCAGACGACAGGAGACAATGAAGTTGGCACATCATCACGACGGAGCTCATCGCTCCTCCTTCCTGTCTGACAGAGAGAAGGGGAGGGACGAGCGAGGACGGCGAACTAACCAACCGGCCCACTTAGACTCGATGTGGTGTAAAGTAACTAAGTACATTTACTTAAGTACTGTACTTAAGTACACTTTTGAGTTATTTTGTACTTTACTTGAGTAATTCCAATTTCCACTACTTTTACTTCTACTCCACTACATCTCGGATCCAAATATTGTACTTTTACTTTTACTACATTTATTTGAAAACTTTAGTTACTAGCTACATAGCAGATATAAATTATGATATTGTAAAACATACATTAATCCACTATTTCTTTATTTTATACCTAGGCTATTTGAAAATAGCCGATCTACAAGCCATGCGACGCGTTGTGAGCTTTTAGATCTGCTGTTTTCAAACATTTTGTACTTTTACTTTTGGTACTTTAAGTACATTTTGATGCCAAAACTTTCATTCTTTTACCCAAGTACATTTTGAATTCCGGACTACTTGTAACGGAGTACTTCTTTATTGCAGTTTTGATACTTTTACTCAAGTAATAAATGTGAGTACTTCTTTTCCACCACTGGTTTTCAACTTATCGGGGAAGTTGGCCGCGGATTATTCTACCTACAACGAGACTCCCGAGACATTACAGTGATCCAGTGAGCTCAATAGCCCGCGCTGACGGACTGAATCGAGCTAGGACATTACTCCAGGCTTAGCCGTCCCAGTTCAGCCTCGCTTCTCGCCGATATTAATAGGTTTCTGTGTCTGCTTGATATTAATGTGCTGTTTGCTTGTTATGCATTAAGCTGCTCCCGAAAAGGGGCTCTGATGAATAGAGAGATAAAAAAGGCGACAGTCAGAGATATAGTTCCATAATATCACTTAAAGGAGATTGACTTTCACGTCACCCACAGTGTCAGAAAATGTATGATGTTTTGTTGGTTTGTGGTTGCTTTGGTGCAAGTAGCTGTAAGTAATACGCGAAGAGTACAAAATGTATATTAATTTATGGATGTTATCGTTCATTTAATTCAGATAGTGTACACATGGAGAGTGGCTAAATATCTCACCGCCAACCACAGTGACTTACACTCTCTCTGAGTCAAATGAACACTCAGATTTTAGAGTGTACTTGTCAAATGTCTCTGATGGTGATAGTGGCAGGATGCCTCTGTATGAGACAGATAAAGGGAATATGAACAAAGAGAAACCGGAATGAGGAGAGATGAAGAGTTGCCTACAGCAGTGGTTCTCAAAGGACCCCCTGGGGGGATGCCCAGGGGTCCTTGGGGGGGGGGGGATTTAGGCCTAGAATTATTTAATGCTTTAACTACTGAAAAATAGCATACAAACTCACAGCGAGGCACCAAGTGCCGCGCTGCGAGCTTGCATATCTGCTATTTTTTTTTTAAACTTGCTTTTGTTTTGCAATTTTTTCAATAGGCGTTTCGCGTTTGTAACTCAAATATTTGCTTCAAGGTGGTCCCTGGAACAACGTATTTTTAGATGGGGGTCTGCGGCATATACATATAATTTTGGGGGTCCTCCACATGAAAAAGTTTGAGAACCACTGATTTATAAGAAGGATTTAGAAGACATTTATAGAATTGGGTCAAAAATATTATTTCGTCAACAAAATAAAAAATAGACTAAAACATTAGGGAGGGACTAGTGTAGAAGAGAGTAATTTTATGTTTGGTAGCTGCGATGCGTTGTGAGCTTGTAGATCGGCTATCTTCAGCACGCAATATTTTCATTACGATGCCATCAAGGCCTGCCAAAATACATTTTAGTTGACTAAATCAACTGCAGATTTAGTCGCCTAAAACTTTTCAGGTGACTAAATTATGACTAAAAATAAATGACATTTTATTCAAGACTATGACTAAAACTAAATCAAAATGTGCTGTCAAAAACAAAACAACTGTTTTGAGAACCACTGGCGTACAGAACTGACACACTGTAGTTAAACATCCCGCCACATCACCTCGCCAGGCAGCAGTGCTGCTGCTAGCGCCGCTGCAGATATCCTCCCGCCACGCGGGGTGTAAATCCTTTTTAAAACGCCCGCAGCGCCGCGCGCGAGTCATCTTAAGTCAGAGGTAAGAGACGTGCGTCTTCTGCAGAACAGGAGAAGGGGGGGATCGAGAGCATTTCTGGAAGCCTGCGGGGAGCTGACATCACCGCTTACGACGGGAGTAGTGTGTGTGTGTGTGTGTGTGTGTGTCTGTGTGTGTGTGTGTGTGTGTGTGTGTGTGTGTGTGTGTGTGTGTGTGTGAGAGCTACAGAGCTCACAGCTCTATGAGCTAAGACAGGATAAGACTCTATTGACTTACGGCACACTGGCTCCGTTCCCTGCAAATAATCCTGCAGAGCATGCGAGAAAACCTCGTAACTCAAAGCGTGCTCGCAAAACGTACCGGAGTCAGTGGCTCTCTTCAGCTCACATGTCCATTATTTTTTATCCTTCTTTTCACGGTGTGCTGCCGAAGAGGTTTGTCCGTAGCTCCGTCACTATATCTCTGTTCATACAGCAGGGGTATGCTGTTGCACCCAATGTATCCTATATTGAGCCTCCACAGCCAGCTCTAACTCTCCCTTGTATCATTCCTCCAAGTAACAGGCAGGTGTTGTACAGGACTGGTTTAATACAAGAAAGTGTAAAACTGAAACACAAAATATACAGAAGGCACATATTAAAATAATGTACAGAAATAGAAAGCTGAACATAGCACATAACAGGTAAGCTATGCCAGGAATGTAATAACCAAACAAAGAAAGGCACTTGTTCATGTAAACTAAGCAGGTAAGCAAAGGTAAGAATAGTAATAATAATCCTTATTGCATCCATCCACACAAAATGAACAGGTAAATTACAAGTAGGCCTGAGCCTGAACTTCCAAACACTGCAGTGCCAATATCACAGAAGAACATACAACAGTAGAATATATCTCTCCAAATGTCCAGTGCACATTATCACAATGTTAAGTAATATGTTTACTCACTTATTTTTGCCACTCAAGGGGGGTTAAACAAGTAGAAATGGCTAATGATTGTAAACACTCCAAAAACGATCTTTTCTTGACATTCTTTCAAGGAGAAAAGTTCAAACTCAAAACACTTCCTGTGTCATAAGAGCTGCTTCAGAACAGTATAAACAGCGCCCCCTGGAGACAGGGGGGTACTAAACTTGAAGTAAATGGAGGAACTGTGCCCCCAAGTGGCGGTAAAGTTAAGTGAGAAACATGTTCCATTACACTCCCCGCCTTGGCATATTTTAAGATGCCAACATCATTTAATCTAATCTTCTGGAGAACTTTCCTCCCCGCCATGCTCTTGAGGGGAAGAGGGGGGATTGGATATCTGAGAGGGTGAGCCAGGGTGAAGAGCTGCCAAGTGTCTCTCACTGCCGCACTCCACACACTTGATGGTGATGTCGCAGTCTCTAGCCTGGTGACTGGTGGAAGCAAGACAATGGTAGCAGATGTCATTGTCTTTGATGAACTTCTTTCTGTCTTCCAGAAGCATAGACCTGAAAGCCTTACACCTTGTCAGTGGGTGGGGCTTGTGATGTATGGGACATTGCTTGCTTAAATCTTCAGCTACACCTTCTGCATTCGTGGTTACATCTTCTGACACATCTGTTTTGTGCACCATAACTGTTGGCCTTGTGTTATAATTTCCTGGGGGCTTTTCCTTCTTGGTGATGGAGGAGAGATAAGCAGTGGTGAAGCTTGGGTCATTCCTTGTTCTAGCCTCTTTCCTCAGAAACTCAGAAAACACGTAGAAAGGTGGAAAGGAAACTCTGTGTACTTCTTTAAATCTTGAGCCAACTGCTGCCCATTTCTCTTGGAGATTAAAGGGTAGCTTCTCCACAATTGGATTTACTCCTCTGGCTGTGTCATAGTAACATAAACCAGGCAGATAACCTTCTAGCTTTGCAGCTTCCAGTTCACAGAGCAAGTCTGATAACTCCCGGAGCTTGTGAGGTTCTTTGCTGGAGAGCTTGGGGAAATTGTCTATTCTTGTGGACAAGGATTGTTCTATTGCCTCTGCTGAGCCATAGCATTCCTGGAGTCTCGTCCAAATCATACTCAAACCAGCAGATGGGTGACGTATGTTGACTGCTCTGACCCTTTTTGCGTGTTCTGAAGACTCTGGGCCCAGCCACTTGATGAGGAGGTTTACTTCTTCGCTGGCGGTAAGACCAAGGTCCGCGACAGCACTCTGAAATGTAGCCTTCCAGCTGAGATAATTCTCCGACTTGTCATCAAACTTAGTCAGTCCTCCAGTCACCAGCTGACTCCTTGCTAGGAACCTGGCGAGGTCACTGGTCACGTGGTCGGTAGCTATAAGGTTTGGGCTACACATCTGCTGTGGTTGTAACTGTGTGTAGGAAATACATTGTGGCGTACCTCTTTGTGGGGTTGGGTTGCTGCCATCTGGTGGTGAGTAGTGGTATTGCTTTTGTTCTTGTCTGAAGTCATGATGAGGTGTGAACTGGCGTGAAGGGTTCACGTGCCTTTGCTGGTCTTCATATTGAATGTCCATACGGTTGATGTCATGATGCTTAGTGGGCGTTTGGGTGCTGTCGTCACGGTGAGTTGGAAGGTTGGTGATGTCCTCGTGGCGAGCAGGCAGGTAGGTGGAGTCCCCGTGGCGAGCAGGCAGGTAGGTGGAGTCCCCGTGGCGAGCAGGCACGTTGGTGACGTCCTCGTGGCGAGCAGGCAGGTAGGTCGTATCCCCGTGGCGAGCAGGCAGGTAGGTCGTATCCCCGTGGCGAGCAGGCAGGTAGGTCGTATCCCCGTGGCGAGCAGGCAGGTAGGTCGTATCCCCGTGGTGAGCAGGCAGGTAGGTCGTATCCCCGTGGCGAGCAGGCAGGTAGGTCGTATCCCCGTGGCGAGCAGGCACGTTGGTGACGTCCTCGTGGCGAGCAGGCAGGTAGGTCGTATCCCCGTGGCGAGCAGGCACGTTGGTGATGTCCTCGTGGCGAGCAGGCAGGTAGGTCGTATCCCCGTGGCGAGCAGGCACGTTGGTGACGTCCTCGTGGCGAGCAGGCAGGTAGATGGTGTCCTCGTGGCGAGCAGGCAGGTAGGTCGTATCCCCGTGGCGAGCAGGCAGGTAGGTCGTATCCCCGTGGCGAGCAGGCACGTTGGTGACGTCCTCGTGGCGAGCAGGCAGGTAGGTCGTATCCCCGTGGCGAGCAGGCAGGTAGGTGGAGTCCCCGTGGCGAGCAGGCACGTTGGTGATGTCCTCGTGGCGAGCAGGCAGGTAGGTCGTATCCCCGTGGCGAGCAGGCAGGTAGGTGGAGTCCCCGTGGCGAGCAGGCACGTTGGTGATGTCCTCGTGGCGAGCAGGCAGGTAGGTCGTATCCCCGTGGCGAGCAGGCAGGTAGGTGGAGTCCCCGTGGCGAGCAGGCACGTTGGTGATGTCCTCGTGGCGAGCAGGCAGGTAGGTCGTATCCCCGTGGCGAGCAGGCAGGTAGGTGGAGTCCCCGTGGCGAGCAGGCAGGTAGGTGGAGTCCCCGTGGCGAGCAGGCAGGTAGGTGGAGTCCCCGTGGCGAGCAGGCACGTTGGTGACGTCCTCGTGGCGATCAGGCAGGTAGATGGTGTCCTCGTGGCGAGCAGGAAAGTAGGTGTTGTCGTTGCGGTGAGTTGACAGGTGGGTGCTGTCGTCAAGGTGGTGGGCGGTGTCATCACTGTGTTGGGCGGCGTCGTCATGGTGATGGGTGGTGTCATCGCTATGATGGTTGGTGACGTTGCAGTGGTCGGTGGTGTCATCCTGGTGATGGGTGTTGTCATCGCGATGATGGGTGGCGTCGTTATTGTGAGAGGGCATCTCCCTTTTAGTTTCAGTGAGTTCAGTGTAGTTACTGGAATGTTTCTTTATGTACTCACTCACTTTCTGTACTGGGGTTGCTTGTATAGGCAAGAACTCCAAATCTTCATCTATCTCTTTAATGTCAAACTGGGCAGCAACAGACTCCAATACTTCTGCTTTGGCCATAGCGGCGTCAGCTTCTTTGTGGAGTTGTAGTGTTTCACTGGCTGCATCCAAACGGGCCTTTTCCATAATTGCAGTAGCTTCCATTTGAGCCATGTTTGATTCTATTTGAGCCCTCTCCAATTTAATGTTTGATTCTATTTGAGCCCTCTTTAATTTAATATTTGATTCTTTATCAGCATAGGCTGCTCTAACTTTAGCAGCCTGTGCTTCAGCCAACGCCAATGCTGCTGCCATACTCGCTGTAGTTGATGTAGATGATCTCGCTGATGATCTGACAGACAGCTTCTCTATTGAGTGAGTGGAGAGCGATTTGGTCTCCTCTTTGTTTTGACCGTTCATCATGTCGACTGTTTGTTGAAATCCCTCGTAGAGTGCCAAATAATTTTACTATGCTGTTGCACCCAATGTATCCTATATTGAGCCTCCACAGCCAGCTCTAACTCTCCCTTGTATCATTCCTCCAAGTAACAGGCAGGTGTTGTACAGGACTGGTTTAATACAAGAAAGTGTAAAACTGAAACACAAAATATACAGAAGGCACATATTAAAATAATGTACAGAAATAGAAAGCTGAACATAGCACATAACAGGTAAGCTATGCCAGGAATGTAATAACCAAACAAAGAAAGGCACTTGTTCATGTAAACTAAGCAGGTAAGCAAAGGTAAGAATAGTAATAATAATCCTTATTGCATCCATCCACACAAAATGAACAGGTAAATTACAAGTAGGCCTGAGCCTGAACTTCCAAACACTGCAGTGCCAATATCACAGAAGAACATACAACAGTAGAATATATCTCTCCAAATGTCCAGTGCACATTATCACAATGTTAAGTAATATGTTTACTCACTTATTTTTGCCACTCAAGGGGGGTTAAACAAGTAGAAATGGCTAATGATTGTAAACACTCCAAAAACGATCTTTTCTTGACATTCTTTCAAGGAGAAAAGTTCAAACTCAAAACACTTCCTGTGTCATAAGAGCTGCTTCAGAACAGTATAAACAGCGCCCCCTGGAGACAGGGGGGTACTAAACTTGAAGTAAATGGAGGAACTGTGCCCCCAAGTGGCGGTAAAGTTAAGTGAGAAACATGTTCCATTACAAGGGGTCTGCAACGTTTTCAGGCCAAGGACCCCTTAGTTGAGCGAGAGGTGGAAACAGGGACCCCCGCAACCTGTTCATAGATTCCATATAGTTTCATCGTTTGACAGCACAATCATCTGTGTATTTTTGATTCATGTAAATTTGTGTTTTCAGATATTTGACCACTTGAGCTGTCATTAACAATATAAACTTGACCTGTTACTCTGTACTTAGTCTGCTCTTTTTCCGCTCTACACCAAAATTCTTTGCAGAAAATAGCCGATCTACAAGCTCACAACGCCTCACAGCGCGAGGCATTGTGAGCTTGTAGATTGGCTATTTTTGGCTACAGTTCTCAGAATATGGACACTGGGGTTCAAGTTGTTAATATAAAAAGATTTGGAGTACCCACTGTAGTAACTCTGACGACCCCCTAGGGGTCCCGGACCCCCTGTTGAAGACCCCTGATCTACAGTATCTCTTGATCTCGGACCCGACAAAAGTAGACCAATCTCAGCTCAGCTCACGATGCTACCTACGCCACTCACAGCTCATCAAATGCCATGAGGGCCATTCGTAGCCTGGCTCATACTGCTATTACGCTAGGTTATGGATACGGGTACGGTACACACAGTACAGCGGCCCACAAGGCCTAAGCTCCGTCCGTAGGCAACGGCAATGTATATCGAACCAGCGTTCAGCATCATCACCCCGCATAGTTCTTGCCACAGGCACGACCCGGGCACCAATAACATGGATCAGCCTTCAAACACTAAGCGGCAGCATCAAAGCTAGGCGTAGCGCAGCAGACGTGTTCACACACCCTTATTAAACCCTTCCAATGCACTGACCTTTAGTTCACAAGCCGGCTCCTCCGCACCCAAGGCAACCAGTGCCTTTGTACTAGGACTGTGGTTCTGATTGAAATATTTAGCTCTTTTCCATCTCTTTCATCTCTCTGCTCCTCCGACCTGTCACTGTCTCTGTTTGATCTGTTTTCCTCCGTCTTGCACTTTGCCACGTTCTTCCTTGCTGTTTGTGCCTCCGCTACAGAGTAATTAGGGCACAGTCATGCCATCAATTCTGTGGGGGGGCGAAGGGAGCTAGAGCCCCAGGTTGCGTCAATCTGACACAATGCTTTCAACGTGTCAGAAGCTTGGACTTGGCAAACCTTGATCGGGCGTCAGGAACAAATAGTAGTTTGACCCCACATGGCAGGCATTTTGCTTGTAGGTTTCTTCCAGTGAGCCAACCAATGCAACGTTAGTCAAACGAACGAGAGCGCCAGAAAACCAGCACTGCCCACAACCCACAATGTAGCATGGGAAATTGACATCTCGGCGTGTGTTGGATTCAACGCTTTCTGGTGCGGATGTACTGTATGATCATTCTGTTGTCGGGTTGTCCGTCGGTCCCTCTGTTCTATTCATGTGAACGCCTTAAGAGAATTGTTTCACATTTTGAATAAACATCCACTTGAACTATTTCATGCATGGCAGCAGAGTAAGAACTTAAATTTGTATTAGTCTTCACTACATAATCATCGCTGTTAGTTGGAAACTTTAACCTTGGAAACTGGTTCTTTTCAGGCAATGGGGGGAAAACAAATAACCAATGGATGAAATGTAGATACTATTTAGTCACAAGCTGAAGTGACAGAAACAACCACTTCATGACAATGAGACCATTTTGTATTGAACCAAGACATCTTTTCATATCAGGGTCCCTGTGACAGCATCATCTAGGTGGATGACCTAATTAAAGTAAATGTGGGGGTCCATGACCCGAGAAAGTTTGAAGACCCCTGGCGTGGCCTACAATGCCCACAGTACATTTGCAGATAGCCTAGAATCTTTTTGGCCGGCGTGCTCATTTTTTTAATGTACCCTGTGTCTCTCTGTCTGTCCCTGCAGTGGTGGCACTCTGCTGACTGTGAGCGGTACCAACCTGGCAACCATCCGAGAGCCCAAAATACGAGCCAAGTACGGACAGGCAGAGTCCTTCCATGTGAGTACAGACTTGACCCAGCACATCCTCTGAGCGCACGCACACACGCACGCACGCACGCACGCACGCACGCACGCACGCACGCACGCACGCACGCACGCACGCACGCACGCACGCACGCACGCACGCACACACACACACACACACACACACACACACACACACACGACTTCCGCTAGAGCTCTCCAAGGTGGCAGACAATCTGTCTGTGTGTGTGTTGTGGCGTTCTCCCATTTCTACTGCTACAGACATCCAACACTACCTCCAGCCACTTAGCCTTTCAAATGCCACCGCTTCCTTGTGTGTGTGTGTGTGTGTGCATGTGTGCATGTGTGTGTGCATGTGTGTGTGCGTGTGTGCGAGCCGTTGACCTTTCATCCTGTCTGTTGAAAGGGGAAGCAGCCTGTAGCGGCGGCAGCACATTGATGTCTGATGTCCTCAGACAGGATTATCCATTATTATCTTCTTAGTCATTATTTTATCCATTATCTTATTAAACTCTTGTTAAAGTAATTGTATCCGTTACTGTTTTCAATTAATCACAACATTGAAAGGCACAAAGTACAAAGGTGTATAACGGTGTCACCAAAAATAGCTAAAATAGCTACTGAACGCTTTCTGAACTGCTATTTTGGCAACATATATGAATGAATGAATTTATTTGATGATAAAAAAATACCACATCAGCACTTCCACAATACATATACATACATACTATATATCGATCAATTAAATTGATTAGTTAGATTAACTGGTGCACCCCTAGATTCAACCCATTACTGAACTGGTGGAGGCAGATGCATGGGTGGTGAGACTGGTGACCCTTGAAGGGAAAAGCCGAAAGGAAAAGAAGAAGAACTGGGCTGAATTTACATGTAGGCCTAGTAAATGGTGAATGTGGAGTGAAACATTTCTATAGCGCCTTTCTCCAAAAGCGCTTCCTACAATGTGTGTTACATTCACCCATTCACACACTGACAGTGGAGGCGACCATGCAAGACACGCCGCCCTGTTCATCAGGAGCAGTTAGGGCTCCTGTGTCTCCCTCAAGGACACTTCCACACTAAGCCAGAAGGAAGGGGTGTCGCACCAAATTCTGGGCCCTGGGTTCAAGCATTCACTGTGTTATTTTGTGCTTTAACTATAGAAAAATAGCAGATATACAAGCTACAGCTATTTTTGAAAAATCGTGAAAATTCTTTGAAGGTTTTTTGAAAAACCTATGTTTCTATGTCAGTGGCGCTCAAACCTTTTCATGTGAAGGACCCCCAAAATGATATGTATTTGGCCACAGACCTCCATCTCCAAATATTTAGTTCCAGGGACCCACCAGAAGCAAAATATGAGTAACAAATGTTCGCTTAACAAAATACATATATTTAAAGATTTGCACACATTTTCACGACTTTTCAAAAATAGCAGATCTACAAGCTCGCATCGCGGCACTCGGTGCCGTGCTGTGAGCTAGTATATCTGCTATTTTTGAATAGCTAAAGGCCCCTCCACCTTGGGCCCTAGTAACTCAGTCCCACTTTCCCCCCCATTGTGACGCCCCTGCCAGAAGGCGCCGGGGATCGAACCCAGGGAACCTTCCAATCCCCAAGTGGCCACTCTACCTCCTGAGCCACCGCTGCCCCAATTTAACTACTGTATATCAAACTGTTTCTATTAGCGGTGCCAGAAACCCTCCAGCTTCTGACCCCGCACAGACCCACTTACATGCTATGCTGAGCCCGCATAGACCCACTTACTGTACATGCGACACCCCATTTGGATCGGAATATAAATATATATTCCTATAGAAATGTAGGAATTATGCAAATGTTGGCCAAGGATATGAGGTACCTTTCAGCAGAGGACAAACAGAGGCAGAGGTGGAACAAGTACTCAGAGCCTGTTCTTTACTACTATTATTAAGGAAAAGTACTATTATGGCAGTGTAAAACCCTACTTAAAGGGTAATGAAACCGTAGTCTGATTTCCTTTCTTTTTTTCCAGTTGAGGTTAAACCCTACATTCCAGCAACAGCCTGCACATAAAAACACACATTAAAACCTTGGAGCTGACTAGTACAACCACAGTCTTCTATTGAACAGCTCCACTGGAGCAGTTGGGGGTTAAGTGCCTTGCTCAAGGGCTTGTCAGTGGTGTTGGGGGAGGGGTGAGTGGTGACCACTCACTTCCCCTCCCAGATTTACAATTTACAATAGCAGACACTTTTAATCCAAAGCGACTTACAATAAGCAGGTAATACATCAATATAATAAGCAAGATAATAAGAAAGATAATATGTCAATACATCAATACAACAAATGCATAGAAATATCAATCTAGAAAAATAATAACATAGGTACTGTAGACCACGCACCGTAAAAACAAATATTCTAAACCCTAAAAATGCTATCTAGCTTTCATCTAGTCCTATGGGTTTAGGTGGAGTCTGAAGAGGTGCGTCTTCAGTTCACGGCGGAAACTAGCTAGTGAGTCTGTAGTTCTAAGTGCGACAGGGAGTTTATTCCACAGTTTGGGGGCCAGGAGGGCAAATTGTCTAGGACAAGTGGATTTTTGTCCTGGAGTTTTTAGCGAGGGTTATGTCAGCATCCCTGTGTTGGCTGATCTGAGTGAACGAGTGGGTTTGTATAGGTTGATCAGGTTTTGGAGGTATGGAGGAGCCCTACCTTTGGCTACTTTGAAGGCCAGCGTCAGTGTTTTGTATTCAGTGTGGGCCGCTACCGGGAGTCAGTGGAGGGGGGAGACATGTGAGAATTTTGGCTGGTTGAAGACCAGTCGTGCCGCGGCATTTTGGATCAGTTGGAGAGGCATAAGTGCACATGCCAGGAGGCCAGTGAGGAGAGAGTTACAATAGTCATGTTTTGATATGACAGATGTCTGGATGAGGAGCTGGGCTCACTCCCAGATGTTTCCTGCCGGTTCGAGGAATCAAACCGGGAACCTTTAGGCAACCGATGCCCTCTGAAAGGAAAATAATAAAGTAGTGGAAGTAAAGTACACACACACATACACACTTCCACCCAAAGAGTATCTAATAAGTTTTAAATGGAAAGCATCCATCTTTCTTCTGTCAGTTAATTTCCCCTGCCTTCACTTAACTCTGTTTGTTTACACAAGACCATGGCATGTCACATAAAGAGGCCAACTAATAACAATGACTCATTTTCCCTTTAATGTTGACATCCTTCCTGTGCATTTCTGTAAAACTATCTGTGGAATTAAATTTGTTTCTCTTCTCTCTTTTCATCATCTCATCGCCCCCCCTCTCTCTTTCTCTGTCTCTCTCGTTCAGAACTGTACAGTGTATAACAACTCAGTGATGGTGTGCCTGGCTCCGTCCGTGGCTGACTCGGAGCTGGGATTCTCTGAGACGGGGACCGGCCCGGACGAGATCGGCTTCTACATGGACAACGTCCACGCGCTGGTGGTGGTCAACGAGACGTTCAGCTACTACCCGGACCCCGTGTTCGAGCCCCTCAGCCCCTCTGGCGTCCTGGAGCTCAAACCCACCTCCCCGCTCATACTCAAGGTCAGTCCAAATGTCCACTTAGAATTGAGAGTGCAGTATTTCACTTTGTCTTCACATTTGGCCACCAGACAGTAATCAGTTTCTCTTCTAATAATATCCCATTTGAACGCACACACCTGCCAATTAAAGTTAAACATGTGTTTAGCTGTGTGTAATAGTGCCTTTCTCCACGCTTTACGCTCTGGTTCACATTCACTCGTTCACACACATTCACACACATGAAGGCAGAGGAAACCATGCAAGGTACCAACCTGCTCATTGGGACTACTGGGAATGTTATTTAATCATAATTTTGATAATTGAATAACAGTTCACAATGGGACGTGTTTTTAGTTTGTTTTGTACTTTTTTGCAATTTCACAGCCAGAGGCTATTTGGTCTATATATGCCTTTTGTATGTACACTAAAAGACCCACAAAAAAGCATAAATGACTGCTGTATAAATGAATATATGACAATTCCAGAATAAAACATATTAATCCTTAATCAGCCTTTTATCACGTATGTACATACCTATGTATGATGGATTTCTTTCATAGTGGTCGATTTTCCTTACAACACAGGACTCCCCTAGATCTCTCCCCACAGCCAAAACGGTGGTCAATTGAGGTCCTCCAAAAGCGCTAATTTTCACCGCTGCAAAGTTACTTTTTTCTTCATAAATCTTCTATTTGTAGTTCCAAGAGAGCCAGTAATCCACTGTTTTATCGCGGCTTCTCTCGTTGAGGGAAATGGCCGTTGTTTACATTCCCAATATTAGCACTCAGAGAAGAAGAATGAAGTCTCGCGTCTCGCGTGATTACCGCGTCCCTTTTAGCTTTTTCTTTAGCGCAAATGAAAGCTTTCTCCTGGAGTTATTACAGCCAGTATGTACACAACAAGGCATCGTGGTATATATATAAAAAATAAGAAAGCAGAAGAATATAATCTAGTTAGTCTGTTGATCGCTAGAATCTAGTAATATGACTGAGAAGGATTCACAACAAAGCATAATAACGGACTTCCTGTGGTCCTAAGGTATTTCTATTACCTAATTTATTTTTATTTTCCTCAATACATTTCTTCGATTTTATTTATTATTTATTCATGGAATTACTTACAAAATAACTTTGACATGTATTATTATTTGTAAACAATGTAGGCTACAATATAAACACAAAATAATCATATTTTCCTCAAGACATTCTGCAATGCCTCACCAAATAAACTTTAGGTAAAAATTACCTCATGACCACAGAAACGTGTCTTTTTATTTTTCTTCTCATTCTTTTTACTATATTCTACCAATCAACATACTAACTAGATTATATTCTTTTACTTTTTTAAAAGAATATTTTTTTTTAAATGTATACCACGATGCCTTGTTGTGTATATAGGCCTACTGGCTGTATTATAATAATAAAAAAATATATATTCATGTAAATAAGTTAAACTAAAAGTCTAGGACCCGGCAATCTCGCGAGACAAAAGGAGACTTCCTTCCTGTTCTCTGGATGTAAACAATGCCATTTCAGGATGTGGAATGCTGTTAGGGGTAGGGTTACCAACCGTCCCGTAAAATACGGGATCGTCCCTTTTTTGGAAACTAAAAGACGTGTCCCGTATTGAACTGAAACGGGACGCTCTTTGTCCCGTATTTTAAGGTTGGGGGATAAATATGAATGACGGGATGATTTAATTGAGAAATGACAGCGATTCTGCCTGTCAGAGAGCTTCCACTTCCACTCTGCTCTCCTCTGAGACAAGTGCTGCATCCCATTGCTGTGAGAGGCGCTGCGCTGTTTGTAAGCAGCTGATTGGCTTATTAACACAGTGTTGCTAAGACACTTTCTCCACCCCCTACACACTCCCTTCCCAAGCATGGGCTGTAGGTTCACTCCACAAGTTGCCTGAGGCTGCGAGAGACGATACGAGTGCGTGCGAGCGACCATACGACAGTGCTCGGCTCAGAACATTGTTTAATGTCTTAAAAAAAACGTGTGCCAGAAGATTGTGTACAAACATATTAGACATGAATCTATGATAGGTGATAGGCTAAACAAAAAGGTGAAAAAGCAGGCAAGCAACAGAAAATAAGCCATGGATATTGGTATTCCTGGGAACACTACAGTAATCTTGTCTGCCAACTAAAGCGACCCCAGACAGGCTGGTATGTGAAATAAGCATGCGTTGATTTTGTTTTTAAAACCTAATGGTTATTGGTGTATGCCAATATGATTAAACTAGTGTTGGGTAACCAGAGAGTGGGCACATTAGGACCAGGTAGACCTAGGCGATATGTTTTGGAAAATTGAGAGAAATACAATATAGGACTACACTACATGATTTTAAGGTAATAGGTTAGCTGGCCCAAAGACACCCGAATTAATATTGTGAAAGGAAAAATATGATTTAATAGAGGAAAATACCCGTTTTAGCCAATTTATAACCAAAAATATCCGATTTTTCGCCCCAAAGACACCCGAATTAATATTGTGAAAGGAAAAATATGATTTAATATAGGAAAATACTCGTTTTAGCCAACTTTATAACAGAAGATATCCGATTTTTCGGCGCCGCCTTCGGCGGCGCATGTCTCCTTAGAAAGTGTCCCGTATTTGAAACTCTGGGAGTTGGCAACCCTAGTTAGGGGATTAGCTGCGGGCTACAACGTCTTTTGGAACTATAAATAGATGATTGATAAAGAAAAAAGTAACTTTGCGGCGGTGAAAATTAGCGCTTTTGGAGGACCTCAATTGACCACCGTTTTGGCTGTGGGGAGAGATCTAGAGGAGTCCTGTGTTGTAAGGAAAATCGACCACTATGACAGAAATCCATCATACCAGGTATGTACATACGTGATAAAAGGCTGATTAAGTGGGAATATGTTTTATTCTGGAATTTTCCTTTAAGCTTGTATGTAGGCCTACTACAAGCAAGTATCGTTCAATTTCTCCTGTTTCCTAATTCTTGGAGGAGTAAGTTACCTCCTGCCTGTGTTGTGAACGCACGCACGCACGCACGCACGCACGCACGCACCCACGCACCCACGCACGCATTTGAAATAGTGCTAGCTTAGACTTTCCTTTCAAGGTTTCGCAGCTTACAGATGCAGTTGAAGCAAACATATTGAGCTTCTCTTGCATTCATTATGGTGGGCATTCACACACTCACATACAAAATGCACAAAGGCCGATACAGATACATGTTTTGAGTTTCAGAAAGTGTTTGCAAGGTCTCTCAAAAAATAAAAAAAAATAAAAAAGAGAGAACATTCTCAAAGGCATAATAGCTCAGATAAATTCCTCAGCCTCGCCATGGCCGAGCATTGTCCTTCCCAGACTCTCTCTCGGTTCCCTCAAACTGCAGTCTAATGTCTTTTTCTCTATCTAGTTCACTAGCAGCAACAAAGTGTCATGCAACAACTAAGCCATTTTCAATGGAAGCCAGTAACACGAAGATACAAACTTTCACCGAGCTGCAAAAGCTACAAAGAAAGGTTAGTTGAGCTGGCTTTGCGGCGCTCCAATGACGCAGTCAAAAGACAATAAAACAGGTGACGGGTTTCCATTCCGAAAAATCCCCATATCGAACACCAGGTTAGAATTCACCAGCGTCGGCAGATTAGCATTTCACCAGGTGGCGGGTTTCCATTCCGAAACATCCCCATTCCGAACACCAGGTTAGAATTCACCAGCGTTAGTTTTACTGAGGTTAGGGTTTAGGTGGTCGGAATAGCAATGTTTCGGAGTGCCGATATGTAACCAATCAAACATTATGTTTTTGTTTCACCATTCTCCCTTGTCTCTTCTCTTTTATTATGAAGCACAGGATAAAGATATACTTTTTCAATTCAAACACTTTCTATTTTTTCAAAACAAACATACACACAAAAATTAACAGGTACAAAGAAAATAATACAAACAACGCCTTCAGATTTAAAAAACAAAAACACAAACCTCCCCAGGAGTGACTGCCACATATTACGTACGACGTGGGTCCACAATTCCTACTCATGGACCCCTTGCGGGAAAAAATCATTCTTGCCACCAGCCAGTTCCCTGTTGTTTTAACCCAAGCCTTAATATATTTGTATTTTTATCGCTTGTTGCTATCACACACAAACGTACGCTTGACGACGCCAGCGAGCACGTCGCTGAACAACACTTGAACGGCATCTCTGAGACGGTGTAACTGACAAACGCTTGGTCTTCTTGCAGCTTCTGACTCCGGCAGCGTGAACGCAGCATTACAGCGCACACAATATTCATTTCAATTTACGTTAATGAATTTCCAGCGCCGCCGGGGTAAGGTTGAAGCACCCATGTCCACTGGCAAGCTGGATCACCATTACGTTGGGATTCATTTTCATTAGCGGCCACTGGAAATAAGTCTCAGGATTTTAATTGGCAATTTGAGCGCGGCGTGTATACTTGTGTGCGTGTCCCTTCCGTTATCTCCTGCACCTCACCTGAAATATTTAGAGGAGAGGAATTCAGTCGTCTGTGTTCGAGGGCGTAGCCTTATTCTCCTAGTCGATGTAGTTGTGCAGAACGGTAATGGCACACATTTTGGAAAGGAGAGGAAAATGACAAAATTAATGAAATATATCGTCACTGTCGGGCAGAAACCTCATATCTCCAAGTTTCAAATGTGAACGTTCTTTCGTAAAGCAAAGCCCTGCTTCATGACACAAGACCGTCGCACAAAGCTAGTGAAAATAGCAGATCTACAAGCACACAACGCCTCGCGGTGCGAGGCGTTGTGTGCTTGTAGATCAGCTATTTTCACTAGTTTAGATCATTTTTTAAATGATGAATACAAAACCAACGGTTTTGGACATACAAGGTTTTCACCCGACAACGACGATAGGAAAATACATTCTTCCACTTTCCACTTTCTCTCATTTACCCCATGTACAGTAGTACCTCCTCTTTGCACGCGTACATGCACACATGCCCCCATTTGGGAAACCACACCATACAGATTGGTTACTAGTACATTGTTTTATTCATGAACCACTTTAACCCTACAGTATATAGTTGACCCGGGGTCCCCCAGGGATCTATACTGGGTCCACTCTTTTTTTTTTCACTCTTTTTTTTTTCACCACTACACCAAATGTCTTTGCTGAAAATAGCCCCGCATATGCGAGCTCACAACGCGCCGGTTTGTGAGCTTGTACAGTAGATGGACAATTTTCTTTTGCCGGTTGTTTCGACCCAGAACAGGGACGCTAGGGTTCATGTGGTTAAAATAATGTTTTATTCATTAAAATAAGTGCTAGATTATTTCAGCTTTTAACCCATTTAGGTCTAGTGTTATTTGATGCTTTAACTGTTGAAAAATAGCAGATATACAAGCTCACAGTGCAAGCTTGTAGATCTGCTATTTTTGGCCAAATACATATAATTCTAGGGGTCCTTGACATGAAAGAGTTTGAGAACCACTGACGTAGAAACGTGTTTTAAAAAAAAAAACCTTAGAAGGATTTAAAAGACACTTATAGAATCGGGTCAAAATCGGATCAAAATTCAAATGTTCACGATTTTTCAAAAATAGCAGATCTACAAGCTCGCAGCGTGGCACTCGGTGCCGCGCTGTGAGCTTGTATATCTGCTATTTTTCAATAGTTAAAGCATAAAATAATAATACGCAGTAATGCTACCCGGTACAAATGATTTAATGGGACTCTTGTCAGAGTCTCATTAACGCCCAGGACTTCACCGCGTGTGTCCTCCGCACACTGTGGCCATTATTGTATTAGCGAACGAAAAATATTACCGAGAAGAGAAAAACATTTAGTTAAGCATTTAGTTTGCAATCACATGCTGCAATTAGAGCGTTCATCCGTCGCCTCATGCATTTCACAACAATGTAATCAAAGTGGAATGAATGTTAAGCATTAGTTCACATGTAGGCTAATTGGATTCTCTGGATGGAGGCTGTAGTTGGGATTGATGCGATTTCACCGCAGTGTTCGCCGCTCGTCCTAAACCACAGCTTTTCAAAGACAAGGGGGTGCCGCCACTTAAACCCTACACTTAGAAAAATATGCCTAAATAAATACATAAATACCCCATTTAGACCTGGTACAGTACGTATCTGTGTCACCACTTTAACCATGATTTCATGCTTTAACTATTAAAAAATAGCAGATATACAAGTTCACAGCGCGGCACCGAGTGCCGCGCTGCGAGCTTGTAGATCTGCTATTTTTGAAAAAACTTGAAAATGTGTGCAAATCTTTGAATGCATATATCTTTTTAAAGCAGACATTTGTAACGCAAATGGTCCCTGGAACTAAATATTTTCAGATGGGCTAGTCCCGTTTGGCCGGTGTAGCGATAGGGCGGTCCTTTCCAACAGACTGTAAAGCAAGCGATCTTCATCCCATTCATGCGTTTATCGTGCGCTTGCCCAGGCCTTACGGCCTGGGCATAAATATACCGATTGCGTTCACCACGGCTTCGTAACTCGCGCGGCGCTCTGCCGGCCGCGCGGCCCTGGCCCGTTCTTCGCGGGCACTCGCGCCTGCGGCGCTCGGGCGGGAAGAGCAGGACCAAGGTCCGCTGGCCTTCGCGCCGCTTGCAATGTCGTGGACAATAACTGTGACATATAACCATTGTATTGCTCATCAGTACGGTAGGAGAGCCCGTTCGTACATTTGCCCCTGTTAGTCCACTTCGCCGTCGCTACACCGCCCTATCGCTACACCGGCCAAACGGGATTTTCCCTATTCAGATGCGGGTCTGCGTTCAAATACATATAATTCTAGGGGGTCCTTGTCATGAGGAGCACTGACAGAGAAACATAGGTTTTTCAGAAAACTATTAGGATCTAGAAGACTTTTTCAGGTCTAAATGGGTTAAAAAAATTAATGAATGAATGAATGGATGTGAAGAGGAGAGGGAAAAGTAACTAACAGTGAACAAGGAGGAAATGGGGGGCTGCAGGTAGGAGACAATAGGAAGGTGGAGGAGATGAGCGGAGAGGAAGCAGCAGCAGCAGGAGGAGAGGAAGGAGACATGAAATGAGGAGCAGGTGGTCAGAGATAACAAGAGAGCAGGAGGAAGACAATACAGAGAGAGAGAGAGAGAGAGAGAGAGAGAGAGAGAGAGAGAGAGAGAGAAGATGAAGCATGATGAATCAGTGGGACAGAGAGACTTGTCCTCTCTGCTCACAATCTGGAACACAGTATTCTCTTCCCTCTCAGTTTGCACGCACGCACGTACGCATTGCACGTATACACACACACACACACACACACACACACACACACACACACACACACACACACACACAAGAAAAGAAATACCGCATAGTAACAGCACACGTATACTGTACCAGGCACGTGCACACATAGAAATCAAAGGGGGCTTGAGCCCCTGCACTTTTTTTCTGTCTGTTAACAACTCATTTGTAGCCGATCCCGTGTATACTCGCGAAATATACTGTACAGTAAAGCTGGCAAGGGCTACGTACCGTCCGCTGGAAAGTGCTGGCACGGGTGGACTCGCCGATTCATCATCATCGCGCATCCATGTGCACACAATAGTGATCCCTTAACATGGAAGCCAACGGTCTTTCTCATCTTTGATGTCCATTTTCTCCAAAAAACACTTTTTGATGCCAAGGATGGCATTGGATTCTCGCTAAAATAGTACAAGCTGAAAGGCATCGATCCGCCATTACTGTTACCGCATGGAACGACATCACTTCCGGGTAAATTTCTAAATGTCGTAGGAATTGTGAGCGCGATCTACTTCCGGCCTTCAAAATAAGAGACTGGCAGCGGACGGAGCAGGCGAACGGCAGCTTGGACATTTTAACCCGTTCATGTCTGGAGCACTAAATGGGTTAAAAGTGCCCTCTCCAGACCATGAATGCAGTTTTTACTATGGTGAAAGAAATGCAAATGCCCCTCTTTCCATGCCATACCTGAAGCAAGCATTAAAGAGAACTGCCTTGTCCAAACTCTCCTGCACTTGAATGCAGCATCTTATGTTGAAAGAATTGCCCTCTCTGTGTAGAAATCCACACCACATATCCAGTATTGCCTTTGTTATGCTTAGTTTAGTGTGTTATGATTATGAAGTACTGAAAATAGCTGACCTCCAAGCTCACAACGCGTCGCGCTGCGATGCGTTGTGAGCTTGGAGGTCTGCTATTTTCAATATTTTCACCAAAAGGCCCTTTTAAGAAATGTCATCCCCTGCCTCTCTAACATTCTCTGCACGTCCCAAACCTGTGTGCAGGCACACGTGGCCACAAAAATGCAGATCATGTATCTGCATTTTCGCCCGCACAAACACGTAATAATGTCCCGTGCGCAATCACGCACACGCGCACACACACGCGCACACTCCTACCCGTTCTCCCTCAGACAAACAGGCGGCGACGTTAAATAAACCACACACAGCGGTTTCTCTGATGAGAAATTAATTGCCTGGCGAATGCGTCCCCCCCTCCCCCTCCCTCCCTCCACCGCCCGCCACCCCCCCGACCCAACCCAACCCCGCCCCCCCCCCCACCCCCACCCCAAATTACATTTAGCCCTCCTCATCAGCACTTTCTAAACAGGCGGCCCCCCGCTCCCCTCCCCTCGTCCATGAGCCAAGCGGGGGGGATTTCTGCAATTACTGAAAAAAAAAGAAAGACAGAAATAAAAAGAAAAAAACTCCCCCCCTCCCGTTGATAAATGTTCGTTACGAAAATAAATAGTGACTGTTACACTGCAACCCCCTTAAAGCCTAATTTATGCCCCTATAAAACAGCCCTGGAAATAGGGTGCTCGGGTGGCTCAGTGGTAAAAAAGAAAAGTGCCTTCCCACCACCGCAGAGGCTGGGGGTTCCAATCCACAGCGGAATGTCTGGGCTGAACTAACACAATTGGGGCCGGTTAGGTTGATAATTGTCACTACATGTCACTACATGTACAGTATGGAGTATGGAGCAGGGAGAGTTGGGTGGGAGGAGAAGGGTGGAAGTCCTCCTGGTGGGGGCTCCTCACTAGCTGGTGAGTCAGAGAGATATGACAGCAGTGACAAAAGCATGTGGGGTGGAATTAATTGGCATAACGGGGAGAAAGAGGGGTAAAAAAGAAAGAAAATGCTCTGTGACATGCTGTGAGTTTATAGGTAGGTTAACGGCAGTGATGCCACAGTGATGCGGTCAGATTGTCCAAGGGGAACGACAGTGTCAGACGGACCCCAAAGTGAAGAAGGTCAACCGGGGGTTCCCCATGCATTTTGGGACCGTTCACCGTTGCATTTTAGGGCAGTGGTCTTCAACGTTTTCAGGCCAAGGGGACCCCTTAGTTGAGAGAGAGATGAAGCAGGGACCCCCACAACCTTATCATATGTTCCATATGGTTTCATTGTTTGACAGCACAATCATCAGTGTATTATGGATTCATGTCAATTTGTGTTTTCAGATTTTTAACCACTTGAACTGTCAATACTTAATGAACTTGACTTTTCACTTTGTACTTAGTCTGCTCTTTTTCCACTCTACACCAAACCGAAAATAGACGATCTACAAGCCTCGCAGCGTGAGGCGTTGTGAGCTTGTAGATCTGCTATTTTTGGCTAAAGTTCTCAGAATATGCACACTAGAGTTCAAGTGGTTAATATATTTAAAAAACAGTTTCTATCACACAGATATTTGTAGTGACTCTGGGGACCCCCTAGAGGTCCCGGACCCCCTGTTGAAGACCCCTGGCTTAAAGGATAAGCAACGGAATGATAGAGAGGAGGTGAATTGGTTAATTACTCTTCCATCTCTCTCTCTCTCTCTCTCCATCTCTCTCTCTCTCTCTCTCTCTCTCTCTCTCTCTCTCTCTCTCTCTCTCTCTCTCTCTCTCTCTCTCTCTCTCTCTCTCTCTCTCCCCCCCTCTCTCTCTCTGCAGGGTCGTAACCTGATCCCTGCAGCTCCAGGTAACAGTCGTTTGAACTACACGGTGTTGATCGGGGACACCCCTTGTGTTCTCACCCTGTCTGAGAGCCAGCTGCTGTGTGAATGGCCCAACCTCACTGGACAGCACAAAGTCACGGTCAGTCTCTCTTTCCCTCTGTCTCTCCCTGACCCCCGTTGTCCCCAGTTGTCTCCATTAGTGACACTTTGACTGGGATTTGACTTTGGCTTGACTTTCGTTGGGTGTTCCTACTTGTGCCAGTGGTGGAAAAAGTACTCACGTTTATTACTAGTAAAAGTATTAATACTGCAATACTCTGTTAGGGTGACCTCACACCAAAGTACCTATGAGAGTGGAATCTGCGTTCCGCCAATGCATTTCAATGAGAGTGAAGCGGTTTCATGCCAGCAGAGGATTTCTGCAAAAAACGCTCCCTTCTCATTGAAATGCATTGGTGGAACGCGGATTCCACTCTCAGGCATTTTGGTGTGAGGGCACCCTTTCAAGTAGAAGTACATAATTCAAAATGTACTTGAGTAAAATTATGAAAGTTTTGGCATCAAAATGTACTTTGAAGTACCTAAAGTAAAAGTACAAAATGTTTGAAAATAGCAGATCTACAAGCTCGTGACGCGTTGTGAGCTTGTAGATCGGCTATTTTCAAATAGCTATAAAATAGAGAAACAGTGGATTACAATATCATCATTTATATCTGCAAAGTTGCTAGTAACTAAGGTTTTCAAATAAATGTAATGGAGTAAAAGTACAATATGTGCCTCTGAGATGTTTTGGAGTAGAAGTAAAAGTACTGAAAACTGGAAATACTCAAGTAAAGTACAAATACCTTAAAATTGTACTTACGTACAGTACGTAAGTAAATGTACTTAGTTACTTTACACCACTGCTTTGTGCTCTTATTTTGTCTGATTAACCGTTTGTGTGTGTGGGTCAAATCAATCTTTAACAGTCAATTTTAAGATTTGACACACATGACATGACATCCATTCAAAAAGTAGAAAAGTAGTATTCATTAGACACATCTATTCAGACACTAGAGTAGGCGTTACATTAGACTATGGTGACCATATTTTCAGCCGCTCAAACCGGGACGCGAACCACTGTTGCCTAAAACCGGGACCCTCAAAGCAATGCACACGTTACTGTGCACGCACGCACGCGTACCCATTCTGTAACGTTCGTGCACGGCACTTGCACAATTCAGACACGCAATGAATTTGTTCATGTTTTCTGATTGTTTACATGAAAAGAACATGTTAAATGTCTATGCAACCACTGAAAACAGCTACTATTTATTTAAATTTTTAATTCTGGCGAAAACCGGGACAATTTTGTAGTGAATGTTGAAAACCGGGACATAATAGTGTTTTAGAGATATTTGTCAGGACACCGGGACACACAGTTTGAAAACAGTAGACCGTAGACACAATATCCATTCAGACACCTCTCATAGACTCTTCTCACATCAACAATGGCAAGTTATGTTGACATTTTGTCTAGCAATCTGTGAGCTCCCATCTCTGCCTAAGCTATGAATGAATGAAATTCTGTGGATATCATTTGTAGTCATTAGTGATCATGTCATGCGAGAGTATCCCCCAGTGTAATTTGTGGTGAAGTCAAGAGAACTTGTCAATATCGAGCCCCCGGAGCTGCGATTCAAACTCAGACGCTGTCAAAATCTCCCTTTCACCGAATTGACCCGAGCAGACGCCGACACACTCTACACTGTAAAAGCTCCGTGTTCATTAATTCCAAAGAGTGTACAAATTGAAGTCGGTCCATTTGGTGTTCTGGAGTGGGTGTTTGAATAGGTCAACCCATGAGTCAAGCGCTCGCCTCCGAATCCCCCCAACGAGCCGTTAGCTCAAATGTCCCACAAGTACGCCCTCTGAAAACGCCCCCCTTTATAAAAGTTATCTGGCCGCGTCCCTCTGCAGTCATTTCACTATGTCTTTATGACATTTACTCGCTGCCAGCTGTAGCCAATAAACCCTGAGAGAGCCACGCAGTGACGCCGCCTGCATGTAATTCAGTATGATGGCTGCCTCTCGGTAGCGCCGCGTGGCCGGCCTGCTCTGAGGTGCAACTTGTGTGTGTTTGTTTGTACGAGTTCGCACATCACCCCGCGCTTGTTGAATATTTATCTGTTTGTGTGTATGAGCGTGCATGTGTACGTGGGACTCTGTGTGTGAGTGTTTGTGTGTGTGTGAGTGAGTGTGTCCTTTGGGTAGTGCTGTATAGAAGGGCACAGCTGTAGCGCTCTATTCCAAATGTAGAATGCCCTACATACAGGAGACCCCAGTGGGTGTCCTGTGTGTGTGTGTGTGTGTGTGTGTGTGTGTGTGTGTGTGTGTGTGTGTGTGTGTGTGTGTGTGTGTGTGTGTGTGTGTGTGTGTGTGTGTGTGTGTGTGTGTGTGTGTGTGTGTGTGTGTGTGTGTGTGTGCGCGTGCGCGTGCGTGTGTGTGTGTGTGTGTACACTCGTGCCCTCAGATGCACAGCTGTGTGTTGGCAGCTGTGTGCGTTCTTCCCCTCAGAGTTATTCGGAGAAACTTGTTTGATTTGTCCCTCAGCTTTTTTGAAGTTTGCCTGCCTGCCCTTCACTCCACAAGCAACACACCGCTCTGGGTGTCTCTTGTGTCTCTGCACTGTCGGGCAGAAAGCTGGTATGTCCTAAGTCGTTACTTTTCTGGAAAGGTTTTATTCACAAGCCCTTGTTGGTACTTTTCATTGGTTTATGTAAAACTCACAGACTATAACCAATGTAACCCCATAACGTTGTTGAGCGGAGTCCCTCTGGTCTCCTATAGCGACTTTTAATTTTTTTCCAGTTTAAATAAGTTTTTTTGGGGGGGTCGCGGCCTGAAAATGTTGAGAACCACTAGTGTAAAGTTACTAAGTAACTTTGACTTGTAACAGAGTATGTCTACATTGCAGTATTGATACATGAGCACAGGGGTTAGCTGTCGGGGGTTACGTGTCTTGACACTTGGACATGGGCAGGCCAGGAGGCCAACCTTCTGAACCCCATGCATTCTGTCTATAGCACTCAGCTTCGGCCGCCCCGGCCCAAATCTGCTGCTGCACATAATAAAATGGCTTTAGTAAATGGTGCGTTTAGCTTTTTGTACAAACGCTTTACTTTGATAAAGCGATTTACTTTGATAGATTGAGAGATTGTGCATTACATTCACTGATTCACACACATGTTCATACATGCAAGGCACCAACCTGCTCATCGGGAGACACTTAAGCTTCGTACACACCGCCGGCGAATTGGCGAAGAGCGAATTAGCGTATAATTCGCCTTTTGTTTAAAACCTTATAAAGTCAATGGAAGCATCCACACCAAACACGAATTTAAAAAAAGCGAAAAGGCGCCTGTTTTTTATTCGCCCTTCTGTCGAATTTAGCGAACATTCGCTGGTGAACTCCTCTCTCTCTCTCTGTATTCAATCAAGCTCACTCTATCCTACTTAAAGAGAGAGAGAGAGCAAGGTCGAGGGACCTTCCCTTTGCATTGCTTTTCCGTGTCTCTCGTCTGTGTGGCTGCTTGGAAAAAGTACTCGAATATCTACTGGTAAAAGCATGGTTTATTTATGTTTTATTGTTAATTTATATCTGCAAAAATACTAATGTTTTAAAATAAATCGCTGGGTATTAAATACAATAGGATCCGAAATGTAGTGGAGTAGAAGGAAAGTACTGGGACTTGGACTCAAGTACAAATACCTACAAGTACAGGCTACTCAAGTAAATGTACTTTTAATTACTTTACACCACTGCTGCTGCGAGCTGCCTGTCTGGGGGAACGGAGCGGAGGGGGAACGGTGAACGCGGGTTAATTGTCTCTTCTGTGATGATGATGTGATGGGTTGTGTGCGCCGGTGAAGACTTCTATTCTTATTTTTCTTTTTATTATTTAATAGGCTAACAACCACGGCCAGGTCATCATCACTTGAGGATGTAGGCTAGTTTCCATTGTTTTATTTTTTTCACCGTCCGTTCTCCTCTCTCTCTCTCCTTTCTTCTCCTTTCTCCTCCTGTGGCTACAGGCAGATATAGGCGAATTAAGCGAATATTAGACGCATATTCGCGTCGCTTTTTGGTGTGTATGGAAAAAGGCGAAAAATCGCGAATTCTTCGCCTTTTTGGTTTGCTTATTCACGTTGCTTTCGCTAATTCGCCGGTCTGGACAGAGCTTTACTCTGGGGGAGCAGCCCGGTATCAAACTGGGAACCATGTGGTTGGTTCCTATCCGTCTGGCGGCTGCTCTACTGGCCACTCCACCCCTGATCCACTGCTGCCCTTAGATAATTCATTACTAATAAAATATTAGTTATTCTGTTTGGTACAAAAATGCTGTTGTGGTGGGGAGGGTGGGGTGGGGTGGTCTTGAGGATTGTTGCAAATATGCTAGTGGTCCTGGGCTAGATGTTTTTTAAAGCTTGAGAACCACTGCAATAAGCCACTCCATTCCAGTGGTGTAAAGTAACTAGTACATTTACTTAAGTATTTACTTAAGTACAGTTTTGAGGTATTTGCACTTTACTTGAGTATTTCCAGTGTTCAGTACTTTTACTTTTACTCCACTACAATTATTTGAAAACTTTAGTTACTAGTTTGCAGATATAAATGATTATATTATAAAACATGCATTAATCCACTTTAGCCCTATTTTATACCTAGGCTATTTGAAAATAGCTGATCTACAAGCTCACATGTGATGCGTTGTGAGCTTGTAGATCTGCTATTTTCAAAACATTTTGTACTTTTACTTTTGGTACTTTAAGCACATTTTGATGCCTATACTTTCGTACTTTTACTCAAGTACATTTTGAATTCCAGACTTTAACTGAATATTTCTATATTGCAGTATTGATACTTTTACTCAAGTAAAACATCTGAGTACTTTTTCCACCACTGCTCCATTCCTTACTGACTTAGTGAAATAGTTGCATCACTGTGTACAGCACTACCCAGTCCACTCCTCCCGTAGAGATGCAGAGATTGCTGTGGTCAGCCACATAGGAGACTTAATCAGTTTAGCTTCAGTCTGGTAAATGATTTGAATGTTGTTTTGCTAGCGCAGTTATTCTTTACACATTGATGAGTGCATCCAACCACAGAAGCTTGGTATTGAGCTTTCTAAAACGCCCTCGACTAGAAAAACCTGATTTTAATGGCTGAGTACACACACACACACACACACACATCTGATTGGGTGATCTAATACCACAAACGGACTCGATTAGCACCTCAACTACTGTACGTTGAAAATGATACCAATGTTTTTGTCTTATTTGTTTGTGTTTCGGTTCTTTTGAGGACAGAATCTGACCCTAAAAGTCTAACTTGATGACAAATATCAACGTGAACTGGTAAACACAAAGGAGTTCCTGTATGAACCGATCGAATTGGCTCTATCAATAACGTCAGAGTGGCTTTTTGACAACCATGTCATGTCCGCGCCTCAATTAATTGGCTCCCCCGGGCAGCGAAGGCTGCTAATTGTCACCACCGCTGCAAACTTATTGTGTGGATTTTCGACTTCATTGATGTTGACATGAGAGCCAGCGTTATTGGTGTGCTAATCCTTTTTGTTTTCTCCTGTGATGTGATTTTTGATAACGCGTTAACACAAGAGCAGAGGTTCAAAGTATACAATCATCAGCTCATTTGCATCAGTTATCAACCCCCCTAGTCCCTACCTCGCTTTTAACGTGTTTGTCTGCAACGCACGCTGTGTGTGTGCATGTGTGTGCGTGTGCGTGTGTGTGTGCGTGTGCGAGAGAAAGAGAGAGATTTCAACGAAATACACAAATACAACAGAATTTATAGAAATGCCGTCCTAAAACTCTGATGTCCCTCACAAGTATAGTGATACAAACCTGCATGTGTGTGTGTTTGTCTGCGAGACATGCTGTGCTTATGTAAATGCTTTTAGTCAGAAAAAGCCATTACACGTGTTTGACTTCCAGTAATTACTACAGCCCCTTGGGGAGAGATTCTTTTAAATGTTGGTGATTACTTTGATTACTCTTCTCTCTCTCTCTCTCTGTCTCTCTCTCTCTCTCTCTCTGTGTGTGTGTGTGTGTGTGCGTGTGCGTGTGCGTGTGCGTGCGCGTGTGCGCTCGCACACGCACACTATTGTATCTCAATAGTTACAAAATTGAGTTACATTTGGGGTGATGTTGTACAGTAGGAATCAAAGTGTGGACTCAAGCAGGTGGTATTTCGACACAGAACAAGCCCTATACGGCCTAAACTTTAACTTCACCTTAACCTCAACCAAAATAATCATAACATAAACGTAACCTCATGATGTAGCCTTAACTTATACATATACAACAGCGGCATTCGCTTCCTTAAACCACACTGCATGCCAGTCAGAGACGCAGGTCCATACGTCAATAGCAGCCCACCGACCGTGCTTGACACCTTTGACATGGTGTGTGTGAGTGAGTAATGACCATGCACCATATCATGACAATCCATTGTTCTGTTGCACCCGTAGTATGTATAGGCTATACCATTAACCTCTATGAACATATTGAATCATTGAACTGCTTTTGTGTGTGTGCGTGTGTACGTGTGTCTGTGTGTGCGTGCGTGCGTGCGTGCGTGCGTGCGTGCGTGCGTGCGTGTGTGTGTGTGTGTGTGTGTGTGTGTGTGTGTGCATACCATCTCAGAGCTGGGGTACAGGTGCAGACTATTTGTTTTTATATTTGGCAGCCTAGGACATACCCACAGGCTGGTTGTTAGAGGGTTTCAACAACTTGGGATGCCTAAAAAAGAGGCAAAAAGGCTGGCAAAGTATTGTGCCGTCTCCGCTACAATCGGCAGCCGCCACATACAGTATGGCGGAGACGCTGTTACTTATACCCGTAGAGTATGAAGTGACTTGCTATTGTATCATGAAGACATATGCCATGATTTTTATAAATGTAACTCTACTGCACCTATAATAGTTGTGTCCTTGTATGCATTTCCTTTGTGTGGACATAAATAAATAGTTAAAATGTGTGTCTGTGTGTGTGTGTGTGTGTGTGTGTGTGTGTGTGTGTGTGTGTGTGTGTGTGTGTGTGTGTGTGTGTGTGTGCGCGTGCGCGTGCGTGTGTGTGCAGATCCGTGCGGGTGGCTTCGAGTACTCTCCAGGTACGTTGCAGATCTACGCCGACAGCCTGCTGACGCTGCCCGCCATCATCGGCATCGGCGGGGGCGGCGGCCTGCTGCTATTGGTCATCATCGCCGTGCTCATAGCCTACAAGAGGAAGTCGCGCGACGCCGACCGCACACTGAAACGCCTCCAGCTGCAGATGGACAACCTGGAGTCCCGAGTCGCCCTGGAGTGCAAAGAAGGTACTGATCGAAAAAACACTGATTTAACCCATTCAGAACGGGTACACATTATTGTGTATCATTATTTTGTGCTTTAACTATTGACAAATAGCAGATATACAAGCTCACAGCGCGGCACCGAGTGCCGCGCTGCGAGCTTGTAGATCTGCTATTTTTGAAAAATCGTGAAAATTAGAATTTTGACCCGATTCTATAAGTGTCTTTTGAATCCTTCTAAGACTTTTTGAAAAACCTTTGTTTCTATGTCAGCAATCTGGCCAGCCATCGTCAAAGAAAGGGTCCTTTTCACTTAACTGGAGCTCAGTTAAGGTGCCTCCACACCGAAAATACAACAGGAGACTTGTTCAAACTGTTCACAGACTGCAAAGAACTGCAAAAAACTAAGCACATTGAATTTTCCAGCCGACTGTATGCCGACTGTAATTACTGTACAGTTTTGCGCATGCGCACTGTGTTGCCATATCGGCTCGTTACAAGCGACTTTGATCCTGTTTTCCTATAATGTTGCTAGTTGTGGGTTACTTTTGTTTGGGCATGTTTCTGAATTGCAGTTGCTTATTTGGCCTTGCTTTCAACATTCTTTTCAAAAATAGCTAATGTAATAGAGCTCAATAGGTGAAACCGTACGCTTATTTAGGCCTTGTTTTCATAGACCTGGTCGCTTGTTTAACTCACAGAATCTGGCAACCGGGGAGCAGAAGCGGAGATGCTTCCTGTCCGGAGTTTTCTTCTCCTCACACCAAAACAACACACATCACTATTACTAGCGTTGCCTTGGAGTTGATTAGTATAGGAAATTGAGAGTTGAGATTGTGAATATGCTATCCATACTATAATTAGAGAGAGAGGTCAGTCAGTCAGTAGGTCACAAAATGCATTATCTATTCACTCGCTTCAGCGACTGATCTCAAATTTAACATGGCATTGGCCATTAGCATTATACACACGGTGACGGAGCCCGAATTTAATTTTTCCCAAATTCTAGCTATTTATTAGCGTTTCTTCACTCTACAGCTCTACAGCCCGTTGTCAGGGTTACGGTCCGTTCCTCCAGGCCATGGGATCTGTAGCCCCGGGCCCACACACACCTCTCTCACAGTTAGGAATGTTGCAGTCTCTCTCTCTCTCTCTCTCTCTCTCTCTCTCTCTCTCTCTCTCTCTCTCTCTGCATGGGTCACGCATGCAACGGGTGATGTGTGTCTCATCTTCCAACGGGTATAGAAATATTATGTGGAGCAAATACATCCTCATACTTCTATTCACCTAATTTTGCTGTTAAATTATTTGTATCCATCATAAATATACACTCCTCCATGGGCTGCTCCTTACATTATGATGCTCCCACGTGTTCTCACGCACGCACCATGCAGTTACAGTTACTTTCCCCATAACCCACACTCTGCACATATTTTGCAGCACATATATTCGAACGGGTAAGGTCTAGTTTAGTTAAAATGTGCAACGGGAAAATGTCTCTGGCTTATTTAGGCTTGGTTTTGCTGCAGCAGTAGCAAACTAATGGTCCATTACAACTCACTACAATTCACCGACGTCCAGGGGCGACTCTACAAAACTGAGCAAGTCCAGTCTTCCAGTTTTCCGTCGATAACGTTCCCGACCCGCTGCCGAAAACCTACCGATTAGCTCCCGTTCGGCAACAGACGCTTTCCGCCGCTATCCGCCGCCGATTCGGCCACAAATCTGTTTGGTTAAAAGTGGCCTTTAGTCTGTTCTTGAGAGACTAATATGTCAGTGGTTCTCAAACCTTTTCATGTGAAGGACCCCCAAAATGATATGTATTTGGCCACGGACCCCCATCTCAAAATATTTAGTTCCAGGGACCACCCAGAAGCAAAATTTGAGTTACAATCGTTCGCTTTAAAAATACATATTATTCAAAGATTTGCACACATTTTCACGACTTTTTCAAAAATAGCAGATCTACAAGCTCGCAGCGCGGCACTGCCGCGCTGTGAGCTTGTATATCTGCTATTTTTCACTGGTTAAAGCGTTCAATAATTCTAGGCCTAGTGGGTGTGGCCACATAAAAACATAATTTTAACACTTTCTGTAGACTTTTTTGGAGAAAAAAATCTTCCTCCTAGTATAATCATAAAACCCATCATGTTTTAGGGTGGGAGAAAAATCATGGTACCCCATATCTTTAAACGAATACTGAGGGATTTTACAGTGTACCACCATTCCGTTCACAGCTTGGCCTCATATCAACCTAAACCACTTTCCGTAGATGTCATGATACAGCAGTTATGCAGCTTGCAACATTGTAAACTGGTGTCTGCCTCCCAAGTGTATTATTTTCTTTTAGATTTTGTTACCTTTTTTATAATTGTTTTTACCTTTAACTCTTATACTGCTTTGGACGTTCCTGTTCGCCCCAATTTTCAAGAGACCTCCGCGCCAATACGGTGCTCGTTCGCGTTCGTTCGTTCGTTTACCTTGTTGAAGCTGATGAGGGGTCGCGCCGCCGTGTACTGTAAACACATTTTCCGCGGTGATGGTGTAAAAAATCCATTATGCGTTAACATCAACGGAGACCAATTCACTTCCTTGTTGATTTCTCTGGCTGTGAGGCTCTGTGGCCAGTGACTGGTCTGAATGCACGGCAACACATAACAGGCAAATTCACATTCATTCTCGCATGACGCCGCCCTCTGCTGCCTGGCAGACCAAAGTGCACTATTGCACAATCAAAAAATAAATAAATAAATAAATAAATACATTTCTATCTATCTACTATAACGTCGCAAAGGTAAGCCGCTTTTTGATGGCACCAGACCCAATAAATAAATAAATAATCTGGCAGTAGGAGAGTTAATGGCTCAAAATGTTTGATTTGAAACGAACCCTTTTGTTAGAACGATACCCTTGTTGACTAACCATCATGGTGTGGTTAATAAGGTGGGATGTTTGAGCTTCATTCATAGATCAATCTTTTCTCCAGTGGAGTAGTTGGAGCTAAGCTGCCGTTACACTTGTCCAAATCAATACCGAGCATGTTTGTTACCATGGCAACACAAGTGCAGCTTCGTTCCTGCTCCGTGGTTTACAAATTCATTTGAAATTCATGCGTGCAGTTGCTGATTCTAGACAGAGGAAAATAATTCTTGTGAATATGTTGCTTAACAAGATGGAGCTGAACAGCCAACTGAAGAACGAAGTGGTGAAATCCAGTGTCATTTATTCTGTTTGGAGTGTCCTACCAAGTTTAGAAATCCTTTAACGATACAAAACCCATTATTGTTCATTTATCCATGTGTAACTCAGAGAGTGTGCAAATGTAACCAAATGGAGCCTTTTAGCTGGAACACACTGTGCGGCTTTCAAAGTCGTCAGGTAGTCATAGGATCGGTATGCAGTTCACACTGCACAACTCTCTCTCTCTTGAAACCGTCCGTCTAAAATCGTTGCGGTGTCCAAACTATGACTGATCGGTGACAGGCGATCACACATTGCAAAGCTCGTTCTGTGTCACATTGTGTACAAACTTTGACTTGAACTTAGCAAAGTGGATGAAACGATTTGCCGTACAAGCTCATTTGTAATATTTGTATTTCAGTCGGTAGACCACTCGCCTTTGAACCGTAAGGTTCTGTGCCCAGGTCTTGTATCCAGATACATGGTATACACCTTGAAATCTCTCTTTCCTACATAAAACACTTCAGAAGGAAGAAAATGACTTGCATTGTGCTCCATTTTGCTAGATTCATCTGAAAGGAAATGTATTTTCATAAACATCGCTGTTATACGGTATGTGAGTCGCAGTCACATTATTACATTTGTTATTCAAAGAGTTTACATCTGTAGCAAAGTGTATGAAATGATTTGCCGTACAAGCTCATTTCATTCTCAAGAAATTTGAAAAGAATAAATAAAGAAAAAAACAAGTAAAACAGCTCAGATATGCCAAATGATCCTATAATATTAGCAGAGTAAAATATACATAAGGTGCGTGGTTGAAGACCCAAACCAATAGCAACAGATATAGAAACATAGTCCCTTATATGAACAGTATAGTCTTTGGTGCAGGTGAGACATCATTTAACAGCAGATATCACACATCAGTGGCATACATAATTAACTGTCGCGGTGCAGCAGCAGTGGAGCGCACCTGCAATCCTACACAGAACAAAAGCTTCCACATTGTCACATTTCTATGGATGGTTGAGCCTTTGTTGTTCCTCGACAAAAAATATCTGATCTACAAGCTCACAGAAAGTCGTGTGTGCAATTCATTGTGAGCTTGTAGATCTGCATTTATGTATTCTTTTGTCGTGGGACACATCAAATCTCTTCTCTGCTTCATTTTGATTTCTGGGTAAAAGCACATCACACAGAGGTAATGTCAGGTGAATATAAATATATTTTAATGGTAACAGCAGTGCTGTCAGGGTTCAGAAAGTCTTCATAGGAGTTCTTTGAAGTTGACAGCTCATAATAATTATGAATGTACTGGGTTCTCTGAAATGAAAGCTTCTCAGATCTCTGCCTTAGATCTCTGCACATCATCTCTCATCCATAAATTATACGTGCCGTTTTTTGGTAAACACTTATCTCCCAAACAGCTTAGCGTACCATAACTGTTAATACATTTAGATCGGGTATGCATTATTGCGTATTATTATTTTATGCTTTAACTATTGAAAAATAGGCAGATTTACAAGCTCACAGCAGATTGTAGATCTGCTATTTTTGACCCGATTTTGTCTTTTGAATCCTTCTAAGGTTTTTTTGAAAAACCTGTGTTTCTATGTCAGTGGTTCTCAAACTTTTTCATGTGAAGGACCCCCAAAATGACATGTATTTGGCCACGGACCCCCATCTCAAAATATTTAGTTCCAGGGACCACCCAGAAGCAAAATTTGACTTACAAACGTTCGCTTTAAAAATACATATATTCAAAGATTTGCACACACAACTTTTTCAAAAATAGCAGATCTACAAGCTCGCAGCGAGCTTGTATATCTGCTATTTTTCGATAGTTAAAGCATTCAATAATTCTAGGCCTAAATGGGTTAAAGGAACTCTTCACACCCATAATGAACATTTTTATATCAATTACTTACCTGAAGATTTAGTTTAGTTTTTGTCTCGCATGCCTCCGTGGTGAACAAAGTACGCCAAAAAGTGAGAAAATGCTTGATGGATTGAAATTTATGGGAGGCAGGTTTAACGACAACACAACTATATCAAAACATGCCTTTATATACTTTCATACAACTCGTTCATTATACTCCAGTCATATGGTACAAACGAGTAGCACACCAATGCATACGTTTTAAGATTGCCGGCAGACAAATCGACACAATTGTGGTTCGAATCACGAGTCAGAGTCCCAGTTTTTCGTATGTTGTTGTATGAAACGTTTTGCCTTTTGTCCGGTGGCGTAGGAACTGACTGCTTTGTCCTTTTTGAGTCCAAACAGATCCGTAATCAGCAGTGTATACACAGTACAATCCTCAGTGTTAATTTACCCACTTGTAACTTGAGTGTCTGTGTGTGTGTGTGTGCGAACGTGCATGCATGCATGCATGTGCGCGTGTGTGTGTCCCTGTGCCAGTCCATGGCTGCCTGCTGAGGGCCAGCGGCTGATTAATTGGCTGTTATCTGTGACCAGCCGTCCCAGAGGTCACTGCCTTGTCAGTCCACACACACACACACACACACACACACACACACACACACACACACACACACACACACACACACACACACACAACCATGTCCGGCCACACGGAGGGAGGGAGAGAGGGGGGGGAGGATGGAATGATGATGGAGAGATAGTCATCACACAAGGTGCAGGTAGATAGAGCATTGTTTTCGTATGAGGGAGAGAGGGATGGGAAGAGAGAGAGAGGGGGGGAGAGAAGGATGTAGAGAGAAAGGGATGCGAGGTGAGAGTATCGGTAGAAGAATGCGCGCTGTCATCTGCTGCGAGGAAGTTATTCCTCACTGTCAGTCCTGTGTGTTTACTGATGTTATGACACGTCCCTGACGCACGCACGCACACACACACACACACACACACACACACACACACACACACACACACACACACACACACACACACACACACACACACACACACACACACACACACACACACACACACACACAGTTTGATTAGACACCGTCGTGTCACAGCTCTATCACTTCACCAAGTGGCAGCTGTCAGGTATCAAGGTGCTGTGAGTTTGCGTGCCGCGACGTGGCTGGGTGTCCGGTGCCGCGCGCCCACATTCCTCACTGTCTCAGTCAGACGCAGCGTCTCCCGCTGCGTGACGGACTGCCGCCACTCCACACCTCGTTTTCACGGGCGTCCCGAGCTAGTTTCTTTGTTAAAACTTCAACAAGGAAACTCGTCCTCTCCTGCTGAATTCTTCCACTAATAATCCTCCCCGGTTTTTAAGTTTCGTTCTGTTAGAACAGGGGTCTTCAACGTTTTCAGGCCAAGGACCCCTTGCCAAAAATAGCCGATCTACAAGCTCACAACGCCTCGCAGCGCGAGGCGTTGTGAGCTTGTAGATCTGCTATTTTTGGTGAGCTTGTAGATCTGCTATTTTTGGCTAAAGTTCTCAGACACTATGGTTCAAGTGGTTAAAAATGAGGGGAAAAAAAGATTTGGAGGACCCCCTACAGTAACTCTGAGGACCCCCTGTTGAAGACCCCTGCGTTAGAAGCATTGTGATTCAAAATACTTTGGGGACATAGCTGTGGCTTAAGGTTAGAGGGGCGTGCTTGTTAACGGAAGGTTCATATAGTTTGATTCCCAGAAACGGCGTGAAACAATCTTGGTGGGGAAGTAAAACGTCACCACTCCCCCAACACCTCTGAAGTGCTCTTGAGCAAGCCACTGACCCCCCAACTGCTCAGTGGACAACAGTAAAAGACTGTGGTTGTACTTGCCGGCTCTTGCCTTTTAATGTGTGTCTGTCTATGCAGGCCAAGGCATTGTTGAAACTGAGCATCTCTGCCCACCAACTTTCCCTGAGTAAATGAAGGACAAAAAAAAAGAAATATAGTTGACTGGAGTCCCCCAGGGCTATATAATAGGCCTCTTCCTGTTGTCGAAAATAGCTGATATACAAGCTCACAACGCATAGCAAAATTAGGCATTTTCACAGAATGTTCCCTCCAGAATAGGGAAGCTATAGGGTTCAAGTGGTTAAAAGCCATTTTGTTCTGTGGCAGGGTTGTGTTCTCATTGTAACACAAATGCCGTTTTATCTAAAGGTCGTCTCAACGTCTCAGTGTTTGAAAGTGGCATAGTTTCTGCACTGACCCTTTGTTTTCTCCCAGTTCTGTTGTTAATGCCACTTCCTCATATTTCCCCACACGTGCAGAGTCCCTGTCACTGCTGGGGAGGGGAGGATAGAAAACCACACGTCTCCTCCGGTACACATGGCATCTCCAGCCGCTCCTTTGTCCTGACATTGAGGAGTTTCTGCAGGAGCATGTAGTGTAACCCTGTGGAAGAACACTTTTAACTAGTAACTAGTAACTAGTAACTTTGCATGGTTTCCGCTTAGCTTAGTCGGTAGAGCACTCGCCTTTGGACCGTAAGGTACTCGGTTGATCGGACGTTTGCCCGGGTCTTGTGTCCAGATGAATGTCTACATCGGGTATACACATGAACATGAGTCTTCCTAATAGTGTTGTAGTACTCAAGTCAATGACTCGTCTCGAGTCAGGATTCAAGTCCAAATTGTCATTGACTCGGACTAAGGAACTGTGGGATGTGTTATCTGGTTTCGGTCTTGACTTTGTCTCGGACTCGACCCCCTCCCGCACTCAGTCTTGACTTGGACTCGCTTTAGGTGGACTCAACTACTTGCTGGTGCAACTCATGTGGGTTACACACACATTCAAATCTCTCTTCATCAGAATAAAGCAGCTTTATTGTCACATCAAAGGTTAAGAAAAGTAAAGACGTGGGTGAATTATCATTATCTTCAGAAGGAAGATAATGACTTACATTGTTCATATAAAAGGTCATTTATTTTCAGTTGTTATACGGTTTGTGAGTCACAGTCACATTTAATATATACAGTACTTTATATACTTTGTTACTCAAAGAATCTCTCTTTCCCACATAAAACACCTAGAAGGAATATACTGTAATTGCTCCATACCCATCATGACTCATTTTAACATGTTGCTATTTTTGAAGTACATTATTGCCTCCTACTTTCAATTACAGTATGCTTTGTTCGTCATCATTGCTCATTAGACACATTTTCGAGGTTAATGTAAAGGTCATTTATTTTCATACGTACACATAGCTGTTATACGTGGGGCATTATTACTTTCATACTTAGTTCCTCATGGCAGATGTCTCCTTTTGAACAAACAAACCAAAGAAATGGATCTCTCCAACTACTCGATGCTAATTCTTAACAAAAGGTATGAAAGCACAACTCAAACTTCAAAATATTAATACAATTATTTATAATATTATAAAAGTTTCTTATACCGGACAGGGTGACATGGCCTTAGAAAAGCGCTATATAAATTGTATATCGTCGTTGTCGGATGGAAACCTTGTATCTCCAAGTTTCAAATTTGTATGTTCTTTTGCAAAGTGAAGCCCTGCTTCATCATACCAGGCCGTTGCACAAAAGTAGTGAAAACAGCAGATCTACAAGCACACAACGCCTCGCGGTGCGAGGCGTTGTGTGCTTGTAGATCGACTGTTTTCACTAGTTTAAATCATTTCTCCCTCATAACAGGGAATACCAGCACTCACATAACTGTCCTTTAGCCCAGGGTTTCTCAAAGTGGCATACAATATATTGTATGTTGTGATGTCATGGGAACCACTCTAACAGTATCCGGCCCTTTTATGCCTATATTATGGAGATCTCTGATGTCATCAATATTAAGCCCATATCTAAGAGGACTTCATATGGGAATGCCCATATATGTCGCCCTGAGGCGTCTTACTAGTACAATACTGTCTCTTGTACAATACTGGGGGAAAGATTTACATATTCACATACTGTAATACATACTGTAATAATATGAAAATGTAGTTATTTACAGAGGTGACCTGAGACAAAAGAAAGTTTGAGAACCACTGCTTTAGGCACTTTTATTTATTAGGGTAAACTGGGTAAACTGCAGACTAAACAACGTTTGGTGCGTTGGGGGCGTCATGCAGGCCTCAGCGTTGTGTATGGGAGATGAAGAGAGAGCCTTCTGGTTTCCTGCGGGAGGTGAAGCGTGCGCTGGTGTCCGCCCTCCCCTGTCCCGTCCCACCCACCCTGCTGCTACACCCAGCTGGTCTGCTGGGTGTGGGCGGAGGTAACACACCGCCACGGTCGGGCCCAAACCTCGCAAATCTAAAAGAGTTACCGGTATACATTTTCAAGAAATGAAAAGAAAGATCTATAAGCTCTCAACGTGTCGCGATGCCACACATAGCGAGCTTGCAGATTGACTACTTTGGCTACTTTTTTTGTGATGCTATCGTACTATGAAATAGGACATTAGCTTTATGGTGGGGAGGGGGGGGGGGGCATTAAAAAGTAGGAATATGGAGATACAAGGTTTCCGCCCGACAGTGATGACATGACCTGGGCGGTCAGGTGTAGAGCTACGTATCTCAGCCGAGAGAGAAAGGAGGGTGTGCGCGTGCGCGCGCGAGTGTGTGTGTGTGTGTGTGTGTGTGTGTGTGTGTGTGTGTGTGTGTGTGTGTGTGTGTGTGTGTGTGTGTGTGTGTGTGTGTGTGTGTGTGTGTGTGTGTGTGTGTGTGTGTGCGCGTGCGTGTGCGCGTTCGCGTTCGCTCGCCAGGTACTGCTGTCCAGGTGGGGGGGCAAGAACCCCCTCCAGGATGATAAGGCCTGTCAGACTTGACATTATGGGGGCATTTTGTGATGATGTCCCCTTGTGGAAAACGGTCCTCTCCGTGGCCAAGAAAACGTGTCTGTTTTAGAGCTAAGGTTACAATTAGTAAAAAGATTCAGTTTGGGGTCAGAGTTAGGATTACACGTTAGGGTTTAGGGGTTATAAATATCCCCGCCAAAAAAAGGTGCAAATTGCATGTCCCCACGTGGATTGCAGTAGAAAGTGTGTGTGTGTGTGTGTGTGTGTGTGTGTGTGTGTGTGTGTGTGTGTGTGTGTGTGTGTGTGTGTGTGTGTGTGTGTGTGTGTGTGTGTGTGTGTGTGTGTGTGTGTGTGTGAACATGAGAAGGACAGTACCGTATCTCCTCTAAACCGACACAACACACAAACAAAAATGTCAACTCTCAGCAGTGTACAAATGGAACCAAATGGACCCTTACGGGTCCATTTGGTTCCATTCGTACACTCCTGAGAGTTTGAATTAACACTCTGGACTTCACGGTGGTGCAGAAGTCACGGCCAATTAGCCAAACAGCAGCAACTAAATTGTAACCGCTGAGTGGGCCAATGTCACGGCTTTGACATTACAGCCGCTAATCGCCGTGTTTATGATGCGCTAACACGTCGGTACGATAACAAATAACGTCTCCAAATGGCCTCGCCGACCATTTGGAGGGACGGACAAACGGGTGGACGAGCAAACGGAATGGTCTGTGTCTCCTCCATGTCCTCTGTCTCTTTGCTCTCTACACTGTTTGAAGGGTACACACACAAACATTAATGTGTTCACAAACTATAGCTTTCTAAATGGACAATTGGCCATTTTAAAGCTGTTGTCTGGAACTTGGTTTTAATTTGTTGTTTGTTTTTAACCAATCTGTATGGTAGACGTTAACACTTTTGCTGCCTCTTACTTTGAAGGGATGAATTTTCATTGCTGCAGCGCCGCTTCCTCCATAGGCCTCCACTCTTATTTTGAAGGGCCGGGCGGGAATTTGCGCAGATTTTACTTTTTCAACTTCGACCCGGAACTGTTTGGAAGCTGGGTGTCAGGTGTGATAGCAATAAACAGTAGAAAGCCATCATGCAAGCGCTATTTTGTGGTGAAAATGCCAGCCTTGGGATTAAAATGTAATTTTTTGAGAAATGAGGCCTCTTTTATTGCAAGATCAATGGGTTTCTATGGAAGATTAGCACTTTCAGTGCACGTGAATGTGCGTAGTAAACAAACCACGGCCATGACTGATGCGCTATGGACAGTCCAGACGTACTGTAAGTCATAACAGTTTATTTACAGTGAGTTTGACGAGCTGTCAACGGCAGCATGTAGTTAACCCTTTCAATGACGAGCTGACATGTCAACGGCAGCATGTAGTTAACCCTTTCAATGACGAGCTGACAACGGCAGCAAGAGGGCAGGCCGGGCAACAGATCGTTTTAAATGCTGGGTATTCAAATAATGTGGGAAAGCATTTCATAATTCATAAGGCCAATATTATACTCAATACAGTGTACACCTATAGGTGCTTCCTCCACTGGTGATGTCATCACTGCAGTTCCTATATATTATGTCCACTTAGTAATATTTGAATTATTTAACACATTATAGTAAAGAAATTTGACGAGAGCAAACAAAAACAATGTGTCATCGTAGCTTAAAAATCGGGTACCTCCTATCTCCATATTCAAACCTTTTTTCGTAAATTAATAACCTACTCGAGTGTCACACAAAATCATCAAGAGGCAGATCCACAAGCTTGAAAAGCAGCACGACGTGTTACAAGCTTGTACATCTGCTACTTTTGCAATTTTTTAATATGATATCCTGAATAGTAACAGTTATCGACTTGTGAGGTTTCCACCCAACCGAGGCAGTATGTTACCTGTGTTTGGGTATTATTTGCGTTTGGTGTCCTTGTCTTCAGAGCAACTATCGCCGCCAAATGTCACAGGTTTGAAACCTCTTCCTGTGTGTTCATTTATCTGCATGAAACGGATCGTCACGGTCCATGATTATGATTGGCTGAGCCATTGATTGTAAAATGCTCTATAAACACACACATGGAACTGCATTACATCAGTATTACTGCACCAAACAAATAGTTTCAAAATGTTGTATAAATTTGTTGTGAAATTGTGAAAAACTATTTTAATTGGGATATGTCTGCGATTTTGATGTTGCCATATCCGGTAACATTTTATTAAAGCAATAAGTTACACCAGGCTGTGTTTACAGTGTCCATTCCTCTCCTCCACTCTCTTCTCTGCTCATTCCCTCTTATCTGTTCTCTACTCCTATCTCCTCTCCTCTCCTCTCCTCTCCTCTCCTCTCCTCTCCTCTCCTCTCGTGGACCAATGTGTCCAATAGCAGCTGGGGGAAATTATGCATGAAAACTCATCCGTCGCTCTCTTAATAATTATCCACTCATGCAATTAATTGACTTTCCTTTCTGGGAACTTTGTTTTCTGTCCGATCCTCCCCCTCTCTCTGTCTCCCCCATTCCTCCCCCCCCCCCTCTCTCTCTCTCTCTCTCTCTCTCTCTCTCTCTCTCTCTCTCTCTCTCTCTCTCGCTCTCGCTCTCCCTCCTCCCTATCTCGTTCTCTTACTTCTCCATTGTGTAGTCTCTCTTTGACAAGTATTGATTTAATTCATGGTGAGCTCGGATACCACAGGGAAAGTCTGTCTGTCTGTCTGTCTGTCTGTCTGTCTGTCTGTCTGTCTGTCTGTCTGCCTGCCTCGGTTGTCAGTCAAAAGTTGTCACAAGTGCTGGCCACATTCAAGTAGATTTTTGGCACACAGAGACACGGTTAAATGTGGTGTTTTGTTTAATTTATGCAACAGAACGTGTCCCTTAACGTTAAGGGAAATCAATCGGCTTGAGCCCCTGCCCTTTTATCTGTCTGTAAAAAGTGCCCTCTCCACATCATGAATGCAGTTTTTACGATGGTGAAAGAAATGCAAATGTCCTCTTTCCATGTCATACCTGATGGCAGCATTCAAGAGAATTGCCTTGTCCAAACTCTCCTGAACTTGAATGCATCATCTTATGTTGAAAGAATTGTCCTCTTTGTGTAGAAGTCCATGCCGTTACGCAACATCTCCAGTATTGACTTGATTATGCTTTTAGTTCAGTGTGGTATCAAGCACCGGAAATAGCCGCATTCAGAGTGCTGCGACGCGTTGTGAGCTTGGAGGTCTGCAAATGTTCGATATTTTCACCCAAAGTGCCCTTTTAATAATTTCAGCCCCTGCCTCTCTAACATTCTCTGCACGTCCCTGCCCTTAAACGACACGCCATTTAATGACATGATGAGCTGTTCATTTGTTCAGTGAGAATTTTGCTATATTTTGACGGGACAGAACATTGAGACGAGACGGGGCAGAGGGGGGTGGGGAGGTGACACACGCTGCAGCGCAGGTACCAGAATCAAATCATTTTTTTGTGACATTTGCCTTCATGAAGAGATTGTATTCTGTCTCTGTTATGTTTTATTCAGTGTCCTACCCCCGGCTCTGTCTTTGCTCTACAGATATCCCAGCTCTGTGACATTCTCTCACGGGCTCTCAGCTTGTCTTTCTCTATCTCTGTGAACAGGGGCGTCACAAGGGGTAGGAAAGTGGGACTGAGTTACTAGGGCCCAAGGTGGTGGAGGGGCCTTAATTATTTTATACTTTAGCTATTGAAAAATAGCAGATATACAAGCTCACAGCGCGGCACCAAGTGCCGCGCTGCGAGCTTGTAGATCTTGCTATTTTTGAAAAGTCGTGAAAATGTGCGCAAATCTTTGAATATATGTATTTGTTAAGCGAACATTTGTAACTCAAATTTTGCTTCTGGGGGGTCCCTGGAACTCAATATTTTGAGATGGGGGTCCGTGGCCAAATACATACCATTTTGGGGGTCCTTCACATGAAAAGGTTTGAGCTCCACTGACATAGAAACATAGGTTTTTCCAAAAACCTCAGAAGGATTTGAAATGTTCAAAAGATTTTCATGATTTTTCAAAAATAGCAGATCTACAAGCTGATATACAAGCTCGCAGCGCGGCACCGAGTGCCGCGCTGCGAGCTTGTATATCTGCTATTTTTCAATAGTTAAAGCACAGGGGCCCGCAGTGAATCCTTGTACCCAGGGCCCAGAATTTGGTGTGACGCCCCTGTCTGTGAACACTGATGCTGTGCTTTTTACACATCGTGACAGCACAGAATGTAAGCTTTCAATGAGGTGTCATGGAGTGAAATCGGGACATGTTTGAAGAAGATGTGCTCATTTGAATGCTGTGAAACCTGAGAAAAAAATATATATATTTGGCATTTTGGGACACCGCTGGCCGTGAACGGATCATGTGTGACCGACCCCACAAAACAGAGCGTTCATATTTACAGACACTAAAACTGTTGTAGTGAGAAGGTTCTTCAACATTCAGTTAATGTGGATAAAAAAAGAACAACACCTGTTTTGCTCATTTGCACAATTTAACCGATTAAAAGCCGGTAAGCATCTTTGTCGTTTTAGATTGTAGCGTTGTCTACTCAAATAATCACATCTGCTGTTATTGAACATTTCTGAATAATAAGACCCAATTACTGAATGTCAAGTCTTTTTCTTCAGAATATGACACTTATTTACTACGACACTATGGAACATTATGAGTCCAGGGGTACAGGGGTCTTCAACGTTTTCGGGCTAAGGACCCCTTAGTTGAGAGAGAGATGAAGCAGGGACCCCCACAACCTGTTCATAGATTTCATATAGTTTCATCGTTTGACAGCACAATCATCAGTGTATTTTGGATTCATGTCAATTTGTGTTTTCAGATATTTAACCACTTGAACCGTCAATACTTTATAAACTTGACCTTTCACTATGTACTTAGTCTGCTCTTTTTCCCCTCTACACCAAACCTTTTTGCAAATGCAAATTCCCTCTTTCCATGAATGCAGCTTCTTATGTTGAAAGCATTGCCCTCTCTGTGTAGAAGTCCATGCCGTTACGCCACAACTCCAGTATTGACTTGATAATGCTTAGTTCAGTATCAAGTATCGAAAATCTGCAACGCGTTGTGAGCTTGGAGGTCTGCTATTTTCGATATTTTCACCAAAAGGCCCTTTTAGAACTCTCAGCCCCTGCCTCTCTAACATTCTCTGCACGTCCCTGTGCCTGTTTCTCCTCTCCACAGCGTTTGCAGAGCTGCAGACGGACATCCACGAGCTGACCCAGGAGCTGGACGGAGCGGGCATCCCCTTCCTGGACTACCGCACCTACGCCATGAGGGTGCTCTTCCCCGGCATCGAGGACCACCCCGTCCTGAAGGAAATGGAGGTACGGGTCAGTACACCGCATCACCACCGCACCGGCCACAACTGACTAACACCAATGCCCGTTTAACTCTTAAATTAACTGAGTTAAAGGTGCTACTGTATAATAGACCAGTGGTCCTCAACCTTTTCATGCCGCAACCCCCTGTAATAATCATAATATGAACTGGGGACGGACTCCTCCAAAATAATCATATTTGAACCCCACCCTGATAAGCACTTGTAATGTAGTTTCACTCGGTTTCACTGATGAAGGAAATTAATGAAAGATACCTATTGTGAAAATATAGCTGATCTACAAGCTACATGCTTGTAGATCGTCTATTTTCAAAGAAATTGCCTCTTTCTTATATTATTTTGCAATATGGCCAATATTTTACCAGATTTCATAGTGTTGTTGATTACTTTTATGCAGTAAAGGTATTTTTCTATTCTTTCTTTTTATTTATTTTTCTATTCTGATAGGTTGAGAACCACTGCTATTCAGACGCTAGATTTTCCATTAATAAGCTGACAGATCTATCTATCTATCTATCTACAGTATCTATCTATCTATCTATCTATCTACAGTATCTATCTATCTATCTATCTATCTATCTATCTATCTATATATATATATCTATATATATATATATATATATATATATATATATATATATATATATATTTTAAAAGCTCTGTGGATTCACTAATTTATTTGTCTGTAATAATGTTATCAATATCACCTTTAACACTCCATTTTACTATGTGAGAACTAACTCTAGCATTAGCACGCAACAGAAACAAATAGATCTATTAGACTAAAACACTAACTGTAGAAGGAGACACTAAAAGGTGTCCCTACTCAACTATTATATATCTATCTAGATCTATCTGTCTGTGTCTGTCTGTCTGTCTGTCTGTCTGTCTGTCCATCTATCTATCTATATTTATTGTAGATATTATTATATCATAATAATATCTACAGAGTGATATTCAGTGATATTTGCGGCCTGCAGTTCAAATTTGGCCGGTAGGGAGTTTTGTTGTGACCCTGGAACACATTCCATATTTCAAAAAAATCATAATCTTGGATATGGTTGCTTGTACTGGAGGACAATTTTGAACGCAACCGTTAACCAAAACTTGTTAATGGTTAATGATGAACTCATTCCCTGCCAAAAAATCTTTATCGTCCTATAGGTTGTATAGGATGATAATGGACATTTTTGTGACGTAATTCTTTTAGTTTTTTGTTTCTATTTGAGTGATGATACATGATACGGGCACAGGCTCTTATGATGCGTTTCATGAGTCACAGCATCATGACATTTGGCCCTGGGATGCTCTTGAGCGATTGAATGAAACATTCCACTGTGTAAAAGCTTTGATGTGATGGTCAAAATGGTGGTCAAAACTCAGAAATGTAGCTAGAAATCCATGGACATGGCGTGTTAAAGGACCAGTTTTATAAGCATATCTAATTTTCAGCCTACCTTCATATAATTGGTCCTCACTATGATGCATTTCATGAACCATTAGTTGAGAGTCTGAGCATCATGCTATTCAACCTGGGATGTTGGGTGATTGGAGTCCAGCCAAAACTAAAAAACAAAATGGACAAACTGCACTCCAAACTCATGCATGAAAGCTACAGTACATCATTCTGAAAGTAGTGAGTCACAAGCTATTTGGATATTTAAGCACTCATGTGTGAGATCATTCACCTGAAGAATGGTACTGGGACAAATTATTTAGTGGAATTCTCTTTATTGCTTTTCAAAAAGTGAAATTGGTTCATTATAAAGCAAGGAATAGAAACAAAAAAATACATTTCTGTCTGTTTTGTTTCTTTCTATGAAAAACCTGCTATTTGTACTTTTACTTTAGACTATTGTACTTTTTCCTTTGATTCTTGCTACATTTAACACCCAAAAATGTTCTTAAAGGGAGAGTTCACCCCCAAAAATGTACTTATATTCTATCAACTACACACCCCATGAAGCCTTGAATTCATGGAGACGCATTCCTGAGCCAATAATTTGATGACCCGCAAAGTCGACTCAAAGAGTCTCCACTGAGTGAATGTGGGAAACATTCGTAAAAGAATAAAGATTAATGGAATTGTTAATGCTTCCTGGAACAGAAAAAAGGGACATTCAAGATTGTTTGGCTTTATTTATTATCCATCCATCCATGCATCCACCCATCCATCCATCTTCAACCGCTTATCCGGAGTCGGGTCACGGGGGCACCAGTTTCAGCAGAGAGCTCCAGACATCCCTCTCCTGAGCAACATTAGCAACTTCCTCCAGGGCGATCCCGAGGCGTTCCCAGGCCAGTGTGGAGATGTAATCCCCTCATCTGACCCTTGGTCTGCCACGGGGTCTCCTCCCCTTTATTTATTAGCACACAGAAATGTTAATACAGGAATAAAAGGGCATGGTTTCAGCCTGATCCCAGCCCCATTGACTTCCTTTATAAAAATTCCGTTTGGATAGGCCTATAAAAAATGCACATAAACCTAAGTGAAAAATACTGATCAATCCAACGGTTTGCGAGATTAGTTCCAGGCAAACACACAAGGATCTGCACAGAGCCCGACCCTCGTATAGATGGCTATCCTCCTGCGGAGCCACCCTGTAAAAAGGAGAAGTCAGAAGCCCCAAAGGGCTTATGAAAGAACCTCCCCTCAGATGAAATTACAGAATCATAGACCCTGTAAAACTGAATAAAGGAGCATTCGTCGTGATCCCTGCTGGGAAATTACTTCTCTGCATTAACTCGGCATAACAGAATCACTGGACAATCCCCCCATGGATGCTCACATTATAATCAGAATCAACTTTATTGTCACATCGATTACAGGTGTGGTAAAAGCGTTGGGTAAAATTCTATGTTTGTGCTTGCTCTCAAATTTAGCAGTCACAGAAAGCGTTGGAATAGAGGATTACAACATAGAACCGATCAATAACAGGAAGGCACATTCACATCAAATTACAAAGCCCTATAATACATCAGGTGCGTGGTTAAAAAAAGCAATGCAATGGATAGGTGGCACTACGGAAGGCAAGTGGGAAACATATCCTACATATAAAAATAGCAGCAGGTATATACAATCACAGTTTCATGGGCATGGTTCAAGTGACATGGATAAAAAGATATGGGGAAAAAACAGCATCGGGTATAATCTCCCAGTTTCATATACATAGTAGTAGGTGGCATTACAACTTGTAATGTACAGACAGACGGAGTCGGACAGACATACTCACTCACATGAGTGAAACCATAATCCGTCGCCTTCGGCCTTCTGGCCTTGCCGGGGATAATGAACACTAAGGATTGAGTATAAGCACCCTGTAGGAAAGTCGTTATATCCATGCACTCTCACCTGTCAATTATTTCATGCCTCTTGGTCGAAGCTCGGAAGCTCCAATACGTATTGATTATGCTTATAGGAATATACAGTATCAATGTACAGGCACATCAGATATTCAGTGGCATTCTGTTTCAACAGGATAATGTTCATGCCTTTGAAGTAAAGACACCTCTCTAATATACAGAAAAACAGGCAGGACATGAAACTTACAGATTGTAACTTTAAATCAAGGGGTCTTCAACAGGGGGTCCTCAGAGTTACTACAGGGTGTCCTCCAAATCTTTGAGTGATCGATTTTTTTTTCTCCTTTTTTATATTAACACTTTCCCAGCCTGGCCAGAATGGCTTGTCTGTGGACTAGCTGGAAATTTCTATTATTGTATTATGATCTGAGACATAATATTATGATTATAAGCATCAGCGCGCCCCCCGTCCTTCTAGGATGGCACTGTTCTTTTTTTTTTCTTCTTTCGATCCCCCATCGTAAACTCACCACAATTGTCTCGATCCGCATTGGCATATAGTGGGGATTTTGGCCGAGTCGTCTTCTCCCCTGTGCGCTTCGCGTGCACGATCCGTGCACATCGAGATAAGCGAATGTAATCCACTCCGTATGAAGGGCCCATGTCAACTTTTATCTGATCAAAAATATCACAGTCAGATGCTATGCTAACGCCTCCTCCTACAATGAAAGTGAACGGGATTTTGGCTATAGAGAACGAAAAGCTACCAGAAGCACTTCCGGTTCAAATGGTTTAGAAAATGATCCTTTTAGATCAGTCGAAGAAGAGACGGAGGACAGCTGCCGATCGTTTTTTCTTTTCTTTTTGATAATTATCATTTATTTCGGCTCGAAAGAGTTAACCACTTGAACCCTAGCGTCCATATTCTGAGAACTTTAGCCAAAAATAACAGATCTACAAGCTCACAACGCCTTGTGCTGCGAGGCGTTGTGAGCTTGTAGATCGGCTATTTTTGGCTAAGAGCTTTGGTGTAGAGGGGAAAAAGAGCAGACTATTAAAGTACAGATTGAAAGGTCAAGTTTATTAAGTATTGACGGTTCAAGTGGTTAAATATCTGAAAACACAAATTGACATGATTCCAAAATACACTGATGATCGTGCTGTCAAACAATGAAACTATATGGAATCTATAGACACGTTGTGGGGATCCCTGCTTCATCTCTCTCTGAAGGGGTCCTCAAAGGGGTCCTTGAACTGAAAACATTGAAGACCCCTGCTTTAAATCAGTCAGTCAGTCAGTCAGTCAATCAATCAATCAATCAATCAATCAATCAATCTAACATATATATAACACCCCTCCCCCAAACATGGAGGTGATGCTGGCCCTCACTCAGGTTTTTTTTTTTTTTCACAGTGTCATTAAAGTGCACGTGGAGCTGTGTGGAGATGCTTTGTCATGCGTGCGTTGTCATGCACGCAGCGGGCATCCTTAAAGTGAATGGAGAGAGGCAGCCGGGGGTTAAGGGCGGACTGCGTGCTTTATGGTTATGTCTGGGGCTTCCTGTCTATTTCCCTCAGGGGTGGCTGGCCTAATCCAATGGCCTGTGTAAACTGCTGCTCCTGGCTTTATTGCTCTGTGTAACCGCTCTCCCCTAAGCCAGCCAGACACACTGCCCTGCCACGCACACGCACACACACACACATGCGTGCACGCGAACGCACACGTCACACTTTCTGTCTCGTCTCTCCGTCTTATACGCACATGCAAATATTTGTGTTACAGGTTGCATTCGTGTTCACATGTAGATAAAATCTCTAGCTCTTTCTTTCTCTCGTCACACACACACACGCACGCACGCACGCACGCACGCACGCACGGACAGTTCCTCACCAATCTGTTCCTACCCCGGAGGCGAGGGAATCTCATTTAGCTGTACAGAGAGAGACCCAGACACTTTATTATAGCATGTAGGAGGAGAGAAGGACTGCATGTTAGAGAGAGGAGGGGGGGGTGGATTAAAAGGAAAAACAATTGGTGTTTAACAAAGACAAAGGGAAAGATGGAGAATAGATGAGGACTAAACCAGAGAGAGAGAGAGAGAGAGAGAGAGAGAGAGAGAGAGAGAGAGAGAGAGAGAGATATGGAGAGGGAGAGGGAGAGAAAGGTCTTCAGGGGATAGGGTCTGTTGTTGATGGGTAGTGACAGGTGCCAGCCACCAGAACAACACGCACGCACGGAGCCACGCGCGCACAAACTTGCTACGCTCCAATGCTTTTTTCCCCTCGGTTTCTTTTCTCGACGCCGTCCCTCGTCCTCTCTCTCTCTCTCTCTCCCTCCACACTCGGCTGCTCCCAGGGACCAGGGTAATCATTAGACATTTTAGGATGCCTCCCCTTAACGGAAGTCCTCTTCACACAGTGACAGTGACATTGGTTCTGGGGGTTCGTCTGCCTGGCTGAAAGGACACAGTCAACACGTTCCCTGTAGCGCTGAGTGGGCAGGGGAGCTAGCGCTGGCGCTGTAGCCATGTGGCCCCTAGTTCAGGTTACTGCAGCGTGGTGTTGAGGCGGAGTGATGTACAAGAACATCCCCCAGCCATGATGTGCAAGCTGGGTCTGCTTTCTGTGTAGTGCACAGTAAAATTCATTGAGTACAAAAGGACCCCAATGTAAACAAGCCCCATTGTGCTTTCTTGGGGTTATATCCTAGTATTAGACCTTGTATCTGAACTATACTGTCCTTCTGCCGTACTTTTCCTATGCTAACTTCTAATAAAGTATTTAATCAATCTAGAGTCATGTCATCAACATGGATCTGTCCCATTTAAAGCCACCATCAGGCCGATTTTTTCAAACACATTTTTGGACACTGCTCCTACAGATATTGCACTACAGTCACGCAAAGCGGTACACAGAATCTCTAAATTCATGTCATCAACATGGATCTGTTCCATTTCCCATATTCCCTCCTGATTGGCTACGACTGCCTTCTAAAGTTTGTGTATGCGACCTGCGTGCATCCGTGATGCCTTCATCTACACTGAACCAACATATTCTCACTCTCAGGTCATACTATTATTGATAAGTTATGTCTCCTGTTTGACGAGACTCTACGCCAAGAGAAAGACTATGACCACCATTGACGTGGTTTGCTAGATATTAAATGGGTCCATTTGTGCTCTTTTTTGCCATGTATCAGTTATTCTCTCACCACTGCCAACAAAGTTTTTGAGGCCAGTGTTTTGTCACCTCTGATTCCGTCTGATCACTTATTTCAATATAGTGTATAACAGTCCTGTCTTTGAGACCACCCAAAGCGACAGAGTGGAGGGGGGGTAGATGGAGTCAAGGCGGTGAACCAGGGGGTTGTCAAAAGTGAGTGAAGCCCAAGACCAGAAGAATTCGAATCGAGACCAAATAATTCAGTTTTTCAAAAGGAAAAAGAAACATATACACTGATACAGATGTGACATTTCAAAACTTCACATGTTTTACCATTGGCAAGACAGTAGATTTTCAGAGGATTTGCAGAACATTGAGCTTGTAGATCAGCTATTTTTGCTATTTTTATGACCACCTCTTACTTCTCTTAGTTTAAATCTACCTATGAAGGTGGATTCTGCTTTTCAATGGGAGTGGAGTGGTTTCTTGAACATTTGCGAGTTTCAGCAAAAATACGCTCCATTCTCCATAGAAATTTGAAAGGCAAAACAGGGAAAGAAACCTGTGGAAAAAATGTATTTGCAGGACATTTGCAGGAAAAGAGCAGTAAATACTGAAGAGTTGAATCTGATTGGCCCATGTTGTTGGGGTCTCTCTAGTGATTGGTTGTGTGTTTGTCCTGCCCTCAGGTCCAGGCCAATGTGGAGAAGGCTCTGACGCTGTTCGGCCAGCTGCTCACCAAGAAGCACTTCCTGTTGACCTTCATACGAACCCTGGAGGCCCAGAGGTCAGCATGTTTCTGTCATGGTGTTCCAAAATGTGATCATCACAACCGTCAAGGTCGGACGCCCAGGGAACCAGGGGGTCCCCAGCTAAATGATTGATAGTCAGGAACCAAATGCACCCTTTACCTGGCCTATATTTCAGAGCGAGGATTTGACAGTATAAATTGGAGTTTAAAAGATTGGCCTGATTGTCCTTGGAAAAATTAAAAAGGAAAGACAATACATATTGTGCTTTCTCAACAGTTTGCAGAACAATAAAGGCATCTTTATGTCATTTACAGACAAAATAATGTTTAGAGCTTATGGGCAGGTTCAGGAGGCAGTCCTCAGTTGCTGTTATTGTAGAATGTGTCCAAAAATGCTACATGTACCCTTGAGCAAGAGGACCGTACTGTATGTAAATGTATAACTGGAACTGGAAAGTAGATTACGTATACCTAAACCATCCTTCCTCCCATATCATAGCTTTAATTTGGTTTTAGGAAATGTATTGACCCCTTTATTTGCTTTAATCTCATGTTGCTGCAGTGATGATGAGTGTAAATAATTTGACTACTTTTGTTTTGAGAAGTGTATCTATCGACTGATACAAATATTGCAGCATATTCAATCTGTTCCCTCTTTTGCTGCAGTGCAACAAATACATGTAGCAAAAGTTAAGAAGTGTAGGCATATAGGCCTGCCTTCGCAATGACATCTGCAAGGCCAGCTGTCATGCGTCACAGGGTGTCTTTCAAGGCTGCTGTCCTTGTGCATCAGGAGGCTTGGTAATAACGGATCCCTCGGCAACAGTTATCACCTTGTAAGATGTCCAATGCTGCTGTTAAGTGGCTTCATAATGGTACAGTAATCAGCAGTATTCTGCAGGAATTGCTACTACATTCTCCTTGAGACAGACACTTCATTCTTACATTATATTCTTTGACTGAGACCAGTGGCGGAAAGTTCATTTACTCAAGTACAGTACTTTTTTAGGTCCTTTTACTTTACTGGAGTATTTCCTATTGTCAATAATTTTGTCAGTCCTATCTGGCTCGTATTTCTATTACCTGTACGTACAGGTACAGTAGGTTCCTACAGGAGGCAGGAAATTAGTTTTACATTGGACAACACTGGTCCCGCCCCCCCCAGCGGACCAATCAGAAGCCGCGGGCCGTTGTCTCACGTTTGTGCACAGAGACTACTACTACTATTATTATTACTAAACGTACATTAACCACTTCAGCCCTCATTACTTTGGCTATTTGAAAATAGCCCTCACATGGTTGAGAACCACAGACCTACACCTACCCTCGACCCTGCTCTGACCTGCCATGCAGCGCTTTATGTCATCATTTTGCGCAAGGATGCCTGCTTAAAAAGAACAGATCTACAAGCTAAGAATGTGTTGCATCCCAATGCATAGTCAGCTTGTAGATCTATTTTTTTTATGAGACGTCTTATTGAGGATAGATTATAGTAGCCCGTCTAGATCAAAAACAACGCAGGTAACACATTAACATCCAAACCATCATTTGGATCGATAACTATCATATTATTACTGTTTTGATGCTACGCGTTACTGGGGAAATTACTTAGTAACGTGTTACTGCCCAACAACTGCTGATAAACCATTGCGTGTTGAAAAAGACATTTTCCGCATTTGAATAAGATTTGACCCTTTTGTTCATTCATTTCTTCCCGTTTTCACATGGAGTCTCTTCTTCTCTGGCACCGGCAGGTCCTTCTCCATGCGGGACAGAGGGAACGTGGCTTCTCTCATCATGACGGCCCTGCAGGGGGAGCTGGAATACGCCACCGGGGTCCTCAAACAACTGCTGTCCGACCTCATCGACAAGAACCTGGAGAGCAAGAACCACCCCAAACTGCTGCTCAGGAGGTAATGGGCCCGCAGTAAAACACTCATTACCATTTAGCATCCAGGCATTTAGCAGATGCTCTTATCGTCGCTGGTGGGCGTAGGGAAACCTCCTATGGGCGTAGGAAAACCAAAAAAAAAAAGAATCTCACTTTACGGGACATGGTCAAAAAGAACCTGTACTCAGAGTGGATCCCATGTAGGGATGGGACGATGTGAAAAACTCATATCACGATTATTGTGACCAAAGAAATCGCCATTTACGATATTATCGCCATAATCAAAATATCCCCAAAAACCAGGATTACATTTGCCAAAAAAAGGCAGATCTACGGCTTGTAGATCAGCTTTTTTTTGGGCAAAGAGATTTGGTAGAGAGTGAAAAAAGACTGTATCAATTACGTATACTAGAAATTCGCGGCCGCTAACGCGGCCGCTCCATTCCTAGGACTTCGCGCCCTCCGGGCGCTCAGGCAGGACTGCTCTATATTTTATCAACATAAGGGTTTAGGTTTTAAATCCGATTAAAATGTTTTCAATACCTTATTGTCAATATCTATCATGAACAAAAAGGCACACTTGTTCGGACAGCAATAACTCAGGAAACAGGAACAATTGTGTAAGGTGTCCAGTGTAGTCTGGGCTGACAGAAGACGCAGTTACAATACACAACATTGGCACACGCACACAGTCCCAGATAATGTCAGCACTACTGTCCCGTTCTGGGAAAGCCGGGTAATGTCTGCACTACACTGTCCGTGCCACCAGGGGACACAGTAGGCCTACTACACTCATAAGTCCACTGCACCGTGGAACTATTTGTAAGTCTGTGTTTCGGCCGGAAGGTTTATAATGGACGTACTATGATGTAATTCGCGTCATAGCATTAAATTATGTTTTGTTTAATTGTACATCGTGCAAGTACAATATGTTCAGGGAAAGCAGCTAGGAATGTAGGGGGAAAATGCAGCGATTTATGTGTGAAAGGAGGAATCTGTAGAAGCAGTGGTGTGAGAGTCTATCAATGACATGCTTAAACACCACCATGAGCTGGCTTGTCAATTAGTTGTAAGGATTATAAGTACATTTTACCAATAGATGGTTTAAAATGGTACCGGATATGCAGTTCTGCAAATAAAAGGTGAATTGATCCCAGTGCACGACGGGAGGACGATATCACGATAAATTAAATCTCCACGATACGATCATCGTGAGTGTGTTTTTTTTTATCGCGATAAACGATATATATCGCTTATCGTCCCATCCCTAATCCCATGTAGTTATTATTTTGTCATCTTCTTTAGTTCAGTATTTCTAAAACCCACAGAAACACTTAGCAACTTTCACTTTCAAAAGTTTCGTAGCTACATGCTCACAAGGCGCCGTTTTGTACATACATGGTTTCTGCCTGACAGCGACTACTTGTTCACACTATGTGAACAAGTAGTATTAAATTCAGGCACGCACGCACGCACACACGAACGCACGAACGCACGCACGCACGCTCGCACGCACGCACGCACGCACGCACGCACGCACGCACGCACGCACGCACGCACGCACGCACACACACACACACACACACACACACACACACACACACACACACACACACACACACACACACACACAGATAGACAGGGAAATTGGACAGGTATATGCATGCAGACAAAATAATTGACAGATGTTTTGACAGATAGACAGGTAAGCAGGCAATCAGCTTGACAGACAGCACGGCTGACACCCAGCACAGCATAACCTATAGCATGCCCTGACTGTGCTGTACTGTGAATGAATGCATAATGTAGAGCCAGACACAATACAGCATCTCACCGCTGTCCAGGTAGAAACCATGTATATCCAAAACTAGACTGGGAACGCATTATTACGCATTATTTTGTGCTTTAACTATTGAAAAATAGCAGATATACAAGCTCACAGCGGCACATTGTGACACTTTGTAAGCTTGTAGATTGGCTATTTTGGCTGTTTACAACTTTAGTGTGACAGTGTGTGACGAATTAGGGCATTCATTAAAAAAACAAAAACAAAACATAAATGAATCATGGAGATACAAGGTTTCTGTCCGAAAGCAAGGATATTTAGCATGGCTGTCACAGTGACGTCCGGCTTTACCACTTTCAAAGTGGTCTCCATAATTTGGGCATGTCATGTAAGTCTGTCTGTCTGTGGGTTTCATAAATATTTAACACGATTATTAACAAGAGCTTGTACATTGGCTCCATTGGAGCGCAGGTTATTTTGTTCCATATCGTCGTCGTCGGGTGGAAACCTTGTGTGTCCAAAACCGTTCGTTTTGTATAATCATTTAAAAAATGAACTAAACTAGTGAAAACAGCCGATCGACAAGCACACAACGCCTCGCACCGCGAGGCGTTGTGTGCTTGTAGATCTGCTGTTTTCACTACTTTTGTGCGACGGCCTTGTATGATGAAGCAGGGCATAGGAATTTGAAAGTTGGAGATACAAGGTTTCTGCCCGACAGTGACGATATACGTACAGTACAAGATTCCCGCCCAACAGCGACGATTATGAGCCATTAGCACTGACTGAGAACATTGTTATGCTTTCAGTTCTTGACAGGCTTTCACAAGACATTGGCACGGCCATCAGGAAGCAGAAAAGCTGTTCATTATAATCTTTTGAATTGGGATGTTTTATTTTGTATCCACTTTTTTTTCTGCTAGAACGGAGTCTGTTGCAGAGAAGATGCTCACCAACTGGTTCACGTTCCTGCTGTACAAGTTCCTCAAGGTAAGGCCACTAAAGTCTATACCATTAAGGGTCTTCAACAGGGGGTCCGGGACCCCTAGGGGGTCCTCAGAGTTACCACAGGGGGTCTTCCAAATCTTTGTGTGATAGAAGCTTTTTTTTCCTCCTTTTTTATATTAACCACTTGAACCCTAGCGTCCATATTCTGAGAACTTTAGCCAAACATAGCAGATCTACAAACTCACAACGTCTCGCGCTGCGAGGCGCTGTGAGCTTGTAGATCGGCCAAGAGGTTTGGTGTAGACTGTAGAGGAGAAAGAGAGCAGACTAAGTACAGTGTGGAAGGTCAAGTTTATTAAGTATTGACGGTTCAAGTGGTTAAATTTCTGAAAACACAAATTGACATGACTCCAAAATATACTGATGTAACAATCAAACAATGAAACTATATGGTATCTATGGGTTGTGGGGGTCCCTGCTTCATCTCTCTCGACTAAGGGTTCCTTGGCCTGAAAACGTTGAAGACCCCTGGTCTGTACCTTGTTGTCGCATTTGTTTTGCCCCAGTCTGTGACTCAGGAGTAGGGCTGTCACCATTACAAAATTGAAGTTGGAGACTAACTGTCACACAAATCATTGCGCTTAATGAGTTTTTGGCATTGAACATCGGAACATATGGAATAAAAAAAATTATCTTCGTAATAAAATCAATCACGGGCTGATATGACAAATTAACAATTTTGCTGCCATTTTAAACATAGCTGTACTAAGCAGCTGCCAAATTGTCCTTACCTTTTAACGTGGGCACGTGCACGCATAGTGCATGATCTGTGCGCGACTCATGTAGTAGACCGGTAGACAAGATGACAGCTTTCGAATAAAAAAAATCCATTGGAATAGACAAATCCGTTGCCAGGCTGTTACCCCTGCTGTATCCGCCAGTGTTACATAAGAAAACATTGGAAATGGCCAGCTGTGCGCTATGGTAACACGTGGACACGTTCGCGCACATAGCAGACGATATGTGCGCGGATCATATGCCAGGCGGGTAGAGGAATCAAACAGCTACAAAATAATAAAAAAAACGCGTGAAAAAAACCCATTCTATGGCCGTGCAGCTCCTTCCTTTGTTTACAAGGAAATCATGGCCTGGAGCTATGATTAGCTTTCAGACCGGATATGGAAACCTAGATCCGGTCTAAACAGGAAATTCGACCGGATACAGTTAGGGGGTAGGCCTAAAGTCTCCGAAGCGGCTATATACAGCGACCATACTTTTAATCGTTTCATAATGATTAAAGCTAATTAAATCTTCGGGCTCCTCGGGCATCGCAGAGAGGTACAGCGGGAAATCTCCGGTTTCGACGGGGATCGCGGGAAATGAATTAATAAGGTAATAACATAACACTTTGAGTGCCTAAAATGTCCTCAAACGTCTTAGTGTTTACCCCCTGTGGAGTGCCAAGTCCTCGTTAAGATGCTCAGATACCTAGTTGCTATGGTTACCAGGTAAACAGGCGCTGCTGCGGCCGCTGGTGAGCGAACTCCATATCCCATGATGCAACTCGGCCGCCAGCATCAGGAAGCATGTAATCTCCATAGGCTCAATTATGTCATAATTGTGACAGGCCTACTCAGGACCCCCTGAGCGGTTGGTCTTCTGGGAGCCTGGAAGGTTCCCGGGTCGATCCCCGGTATGTTGAAGTGTCCTTGAGCAAGGCCCTGAGGCCCTAACTGCTCCTGATGAGCAGCTTGGAGTCTTGCATGGCTGCCTCCACCGCCGGTGTGTGAATGTGTACCATTTAAGCTGTGTCATCGCGTCAGCAGATCTACAGTATAAGCTCGAAACACGTAGCGCTGTGATGCAATGTGAGCTTGTAGAATGGCTTTTCTTTCGGTGTGAGACAGCGGCACGCAACTAAGTATACAGTAAAAGCAGCTTTAGATCACTACAATATTTATTCAAGAGTATCCTCTTCACCAACACAAGACATTCTTCCTTATTCTGATGAATTTTCAGCCCTTTCTTTCTTAGCCTTTTTTCATCTCTTCTCCACAGGTTCTTTATTCTTGTTTTCAGTTGTACTTTTATATGTTTCTTTTTTATTTTGTTTGGCATTTATAATTATTTGAAACTCACTCAGGCCTGGTAAAAAAAAAAATGCAGTGGGCTCGCCATGCAATTATTATATCGTCACTGTCGGGCAGAAACCTCGTATCTCCAAGTTTCAAATGTGTACGTTTTTTCGCGAAGTAAAGCCCTGCTTCATCAGACAAGGCCGTCGCACAAAATGAGTGAAAACAGCAGATCTACAAGCACACAACGCCTGTGTGCTTGTAGATCAGCTGTTTTCACTAGTTTAGTTAATTTTTTTTAAATGATAAAAACGAACGGTTTTGGACACACAAGGTTTCCACCCGACAACGACGATATATATTTATTTTTAATGCTCGAACTCTCATCTCAGGAGAGTATTAAAGCGGACCAACTTTGCAGCAGTGTTACTATAACTCATAATGCCTTGTTTTTGTCTTGCTGCCAGTACTAAAGACCTTCTCCTCTGAGGCTTGAGAAGGCAGATTAAAGATATGAGATTTAAAAGTCTCTTTAAATGTGTCAGCTTTTAGTTCATTTAAGAACTACTTGGCCCGTGGCAAACAAACAAAAGAAAAACACCCTCCAAATATTGTTAGGAGATTATGAGAGAGAAATGGCACCGGCATCATAATAACGGTATGAGTAAGTTATTTCCCTTGGGCTTCTCGAAACATTCATCCTGGCGGCGCGTCTGCGTTTTATTCTGTCGTTTGTTAAGTCGGTGTACGCTCGCCGTGTCCGTTCTTCAAGCTCCGCTTGTCTTGTTTTTCTGCCTTGTTTCCATTTCACGTCTCCCTGGCTCTGATCACCCCCCCCCCCCCTCCCCTCCTCGCCGCCCTGATGCGTAATTCATAGCCGATAAAATAGCAGATCGACGAGTTCAAAATGTGTGGCTGAAGCAGAAGACTTCTTTTTCCTTCCGGATGTCGTTATTTCTTCTCTCCTGCCTCGAGGTCGTTAGCCTTGCCTGCGGGTGTGTGTGCGTGTGCGTGTGCGTGCGTGTGTGTGTGTGTGTGTGTGTGTGTGTGTGTGTGTGTGTGTGTGTGTGTGCGTGTGCGTGTGTGTGTGTGTGCGTTGATGACGGCCTTGTGCGCTCTTCTCCCCCAGGCACGTGCACACATAGACATCAAAGGGGGCTTGAGCCCCTGCCCTTTAATCAGTCTGTAAAAAGTGCCCTCTCCAGAACATGAATGCAGTTTTTACTGTGATGAAAGAAATGCAAATGCCCCTTTTCCATGCCATAACTGAAGGCACTATTCAAGTGATTTGCCTTGTCCAAACTCTCCTGAACTTGAATGCAACATCTTACGTTGAAAGAATTGCCCTCACTGTGTAGAAAGTATGCATATGAGTGGTTTAACGCACCGAAAATAGCAGACCTCCAATCTCACAGCGCGTCGCATCGATATTTTAACCAAAAGGCCCTTTTAGAAATGTCAGCCCCTGCATCTCTAACATTCTCTGCACGTCCCTGCTCTCCCCGTTTCTCCCTTTGCCCCTAACATCACCTTATCCCCCCCCGCCCCCCCCCCCCCCCCCCCCACCACCACCACCCCCACTGCTAGAAGAAACCGTGCTATTACAAGGGATGCCATTAATGAAGCCGCCACGAGCGCTGAAGGAGGTGGGAGGAGGTGGCTGCTGCTGCTGCTGTTGTTGTTGTTGGAGGGGAGGGCAGGGGAGGGGAGGGGGGGGGTTCTGTCTCGTTAGCAGCTGTCCTCTTAATTAGCCCAGATGCTAACGACACGCTTAGCAGCATATGGCCACGACCGGAGGAGAGATGGGGGAGAGAGAGAGAGGGGTGACGACGAGGGGTGAGAGGAAAAGAGGGGTCTGAGGCGAGGTGGAGAATGGATGACAGGGGGGTCGAGGATGGAGGGAGCGTTCATCCGCAGGGGGAGAGGAGGATGGAGAGACAGAGAGATGGAGAGGGAAAGAGGGGGGGAGAGAGAGAAAGAGAGATTATGGAAAAAGGTAAAAGAAACATGCAGGCCTCCCAGATGCTTAACCTCACTAAACATGTGCCTTACAGCTCCAATAAGACTCTACAGCAGGGGTCTTCAACAGGGGGTCCTCAGAGTTACTACAGGGGGTCCTCCAAATCTTTGTGTGGTAGAAACGTATTTTCTCCTTTTTTATATTAACCACTTGAACCCTAGTGTCCATATTCTGAGAACTTTAGCCAAAAATAGCAGATCTACAAGCTCACAACGCCTTGCAACGCGAGGCGTTGTGAGCTTGTAGATCTGCTATTTTTGGCAAAGAGCTTTGATGTAGAGGGGAAAAAGAGCAGACTAAGTACAGAGTGAAAGGTCAAAGTTTATTAGGTATGTATGGTTGAAGTGGTTAAATATCTGAAAACACTCCAAAATCCAAAATACACTGATGATTGTGCTGTCAAACAATGAAACTATTTGGAATCTGGGGGTCCCTGCTTCATCTCTCTCTCAACTAAGGGGTCCTTGGCCTGAAAACGTTGAAGACCCCTGCTCTACAGTCCTATTGTAACGAATAGAACATTTGTAATATGGTAGAGTATGTTAATACTATATGAATGTAACTAGTACATGTGCAGTGGTTGGAGGTGGTCTCCCTGCTCTTCCATTGAGACTTTTAGACCCTGGTGTCAGGAAGGATGCCTACTGGTTGACAATATCAATACATTGAAGCAGATTGGACACTCGACACGCCACTACCGCTGCTGGAGTTTGGACGTTGTTGCAATGACCTCTCTCAGTGTTAAATGAAACCTTTGGATGTTTGCTTTAACTTAACCCATGACTAACAGAAGGGGTCAAACTTGGTGCTGAAGTTAAGGTTTCATAAATGGAGATTCAAGGTGATTTATTGTCACGTGCACAAACACTGTGGAGACCACGGCACACTGTAAAATCACAGCAAAATGAATGTATCCTTGTGTAACTCTGAGAGGTCAGAGTTAGGTAATGTACCCAGTAGAGGACTGTACCGTGTACTTTGTGGAGAGCTGTCACCGAGGAGAGACTGGTGACATGGAGGAGAGACGTGTGACGTCTCTCCTCCATGTCCTCCATGGAGGGATGAGAGAGAGAGAGAGACAGACAAACAGACAACAGATAGACAGACAGACAGACAGACAGAGAGAATAAAGAGAGAGGAGTACAAAGGAACCAGGAGAGAGATGGGAGAATGATGGAGCAGCATTCCGAAAATCACCATCCTACAACTTTGATGTTCTCTCAAGTCAATAGCAATGCAAACTGTGTGTGTGTGTGTGTGTGTGTGTGTGTGTGTGTGTGTGTGTGTGTGTGTGTGTGTGTGTGTGTGTGTGTGTGTGTGTGTGTGTGTGTGTGTGTGTGTGTGTGTGTGTGTGTGTGTGTGTGTGTGTGTGTGTGTGTGTGTGTGTGTGTGCACGTGCGTGTGTGTGCCTAGAGTGAGCGATAGATGAGTACAGGGGGTGAGAGAGAGGACAGCTGTTGGGAGCGAGGGAGTGGAGAGGAGGAGGATGAATGTTTCAAACACCCGCTTGTAGAGATCTATAATCTCACTGCTGCCTCTCCTCCACGCTCTGCTATTAAACACTCATAAGGCGTGGCCCCTCTCTCTACTGTGTGTGTGTGTGTGTGTGTGTGTGTGTGTGTGTGTGTGTGTGTGCGTGCGTGCGTGCGTGTCTGTACATACAGTACAAGTATGTTTTCCGTGGCTAAAGGGCCTCACAGATGAGAGGCCGATGTTGGGTCAGATCAGATCTCGTGCCCAGGGTTTATCGGTGTTAATTTCAAACGACAGCAATCCTCTGTCTTGCGACCGGGCCCGGTATATCCCGCTGTGCCAAGTGAAATATCTCAGACCATTACAAATGAGACCGACGTCTCGCGATTCTAGCCACCCACGATCTCGGGGGGGTGGTGCCATGAGAGACGTGACTAGATGAAGATTCCGCCCCCTCAAGAGGGATAAAATCAAGAGTGTTTTTCTCTCTCTCTCTTCACGTCAGTTTAATTGCCATTTGTTTAATGTTTTGACAATGAGGGTGTTCCAGGTGATCCCCAGCTTAATGATGGAGACCAAATGGTAACCAAAAGGACTATTATTTATACTAAAGGGAATCTTTCTCCAAAATAATCAATTAGGCCTACCGCATGCCAGCAAAGTCAACGAGCCAACGACCCAATTAGCGCAGAAGTCCTGCAGCTGCGGTGTTCTGACTCGCTATGCTCCAAAATCCATTTTATTACCTAATTAAATATTAAAACAGCGAAATTAAACAAATATATTCGCTATAGTCTATAACAAAGAGTCTCTCTCTCTCTCTCTCTCTGTCTGTGCCATATTTGTAGCTAATAATGCAGTATTGATACTTTTACTTAAGTAAAGAAAGTAAAGAATGGGAGTATACTTTTTCCATCACTGCGCAAATTAGACTACAGAGGCGCACATGGGTATGGTATAACGTACCTTGATTACAGGAGAAAATAATAAAATGTACTTCTTAAAATGAATTCATCATGCTTGTGCTTGTTGCTAAAAAGTAGGTATTGGCAACATGACTAGTGTATCGCATGCATGCCTTCACATGTGCAAGACAACAGCCATGTTACCATACCTTAGCATTTGCAGAACTGACGCTGCTGGCAGCCGGAGGAGGAGGACATTATGAGCGAGTGTGCAGGCCTATTCGTGGACTCTTTTTATTCTGACTTTGGTTGGTGTTATTACTGTTATGTTGATATGATTGATCTGAACCAAGCTGGACCCAGTGGATTATGTAGTCTACAAGGAAGCACGTTGGCTGTCTCACCCTGTCTGTCTGTCACAGCAATGGATTAATTGGTAGAAGTTGGTTTTACATTCTTCTTTCGTGTATCATCGTCCTTTGCACACAAGTGATAACTGCGCCATCATGACAAAACATTATAAAAACAAAGGTAGGTTGGTAGTCTTCTAGGTAGGCTACTGTGCGCACACTGGCCGCTGCTCACTTTATAGATATTATAATTATATATTCAGTTATGTTTTTGGCAAGCGAGACGCGAGATGTGATGCGCATCCAGCAAGACACGGCTGAGAGTGTCGCATCTCCAATATCATTGATTGACCAGTGTCCACTCCTAAAAAGCATCAACCAGCATTTTAACGGCAACCAGCCAGACATTAAACAGACATGAGCTTAATCAGCTAATAGCAATTATGAATGTCCAAACCTCGCCGTTGTGGGCGTGCAGTCGCAGAAAAAAAAAAGTTTAACCTCTCGCTTTTTTTTTTTTTACTGTCCCACCAACATCCAAGCATATAGAATAGGGACAGGCCTAGGTTCCTCAATATCATTTAGCTGGGGACCCCCTGGAACTCCCCAAGGACTGGCGGTCCTCTTTGAGGACCAATGAACAAACTGACAGAACGAGAGGCGCAATGATGTGCCTGCAGCCTGCGCGTAAAAGTAAAAAAAAAAAAGGAATGCAATGGAATGTCTCTGACTTTGAGTATTACATTATATGAATAAGATATTATATATAGGGTGTCTGTCTGTCAAGTTGCACAAGGTCAATTTAGAGCCCTTATAATACACGGATAGAACAGCACTGCCCTAGCCAAATCTGCGCAGCAAAAAAAAAGACACTGCCTTGTTGCCAAATGACTGCGCAGAAGAAGAAAAAAGAAGAAAGAACGCTATAGGCTATAACGTTTTTGAACAAGTGATTACAACAAGGGAGAGAGTAGGCTAAAGTAAAAAGTAAGTAGGCTAATAATAATAATAAAAGTGTAGGCTGTGACAGAATAGCCTACACTCTGCGCAGCCTAAAAAAGGGAGGAGCTGGCTTCATATAATCTGATGCAATCCCGTGAGCTCATTCAGACGACAATAATTGTAAAGGATTCCTACCCGATGACCCGAGAATATCAAGCTTTTTTGATATTATCGTGAGCGCTCCCGACGAGTCCCGAGGTCATAAAAAAGCTAATTAACATAATCCGATCGTGTCGGGGTACTGTTCAAGCCCAAGACCGATCCCGGGGCCGACCAAACGATTTTCCCGGGGGGTCATCCCGATATCTGATCGGGGGTCCTCGGCCCCGGGATCGGCTCAATGTGTACGGGCCTTAAGCCAGGGTTAATGACAGTATTGATTGACAAGCGTCTCAGATAAAAAGAAAGAAAGGGGGGAGGGGGGGGTACACATGACAGATTAACAGGGAATTGAAGGACAAGGGAGATGGCGTGGGGTGTGATGCAACCATATAGAAGAATAAAGAATGGGAAAAGGGAGTGTGTCAATGAGGGCAAGGTTAAGAGACACAGAGAGAAAGACAGCCGGGGAGACATTAACAGTGTGCGGGTGAAAAGAGAGAGAGAGAGAGAGAGAGAGAGAGAGAGAGAGAGAGAGAGAGAGTGAGCGATGGAGACAGACGGATAAAGATGGAGCGAGGTGAAGTGAGGAATAAAAAAGGAAAGGAGTTCTAGAAACGGAACGGTTCTTTTATATAATGTTGATGTCAGTCGACCTGTCCTCCGAGAGGACAGAGCGAGTCCCCCGGCGTTAACAGGGGAATATGAAGAGAGTTATAGGAAGACAGGGTGCTTTTGACAGCAGAACATTGGAACATATCAATAAGAACGACATTTCTGTTCGTCTTTTAGGCTTTGTATAGAGCGAGGGTCTTCAACAGGGGTCCTCAGAGTTACTACAGGGGGTCCTCCAACTCTTTTTTGTGTTAACCACTTGAACCCCAGTTTCCATATTCTGAAAACATTAACCAAAAATAGCAGATCTACAAGCTCACAACGCCTCGCGCTGGCGTTGAGCTTATAGGTCGGCTATTTTCGGCAAAGAGTTTTGGTGTTGAGGGGAAAAAGAGCAGTCTAAGTACGGAGTGAAAGGTCAAGTTTATTAGGTAATGACGGTTAAAGTGGTTAAATATCTGAAAACACAAATCTGCATGAATCCAAAATACACTGATGATTGGAATCTCTGAAAAGGTTTTGGGGGTCCCTGGCTCATCTCTTTTTAAAATAAGGGGTCCTTGGCCTGAAAACATTGAAGACCCTTGGTATAGAGACATTAGACTCTTTGACTTTACATTTGCAAAACAAAAGTTGTTGCACAGGGCAGATGGTGTCAATAACTAACTAGCTAAATTGTTTTGTACAATCTACCAGTAATATTCCTGCGTACAACACCAATGGCTCCTCCATACCTACAATACCTGATCAACACCTACAACCCCACCCGTTCACTCAGATCAGCCAACACAGGGATGCTGACAGAACCCTCGCTAAAAACCCCAGGACAAAAATCCACTTGTCCTAGACAATTTGCCCTCCTGGCCCCCAAACTGTGGAATAAACTCCCTGTTGCACTTAGAACTACAGACTCACTCCCTAGCTTCTGCCGTGGACTGAAGACTCACCTCTTCAGACTCCACCTAAACCCATAGCACTACTGTAACACTCCCCTTTCCCTCAATGACCATACATGATGCTAGATAGCCTTTTTCGGTTTTAGAAATGTTTTTTTTTACTGATTAGGTGCGTGGTCTACCTATGTCATTGTTTTTCTAGATTGATATTCCTATGCATTTTTATATTGTTGTTGATGTACTGACATATTATCTTGCTTATTATGTTGATGTATTACCTGCTTATTGTAAATCGCTTTGGATTAAAAGCGTCTGCTTAATGCTTAAATTGTAAAGTATTTCGCATAGGAAATCAAAGTATTTTGGATCTCAAACAAAGTTTGGGTATTTAGTTGCCGATGGCAAACATTCAGGAGATAGTGTGAAACCTCTGGTGCAGAACCTTTGACATGCAAACTAGCACCGTGGAACGCATTAGTTTATTCCATGGCCTACGGACAGGATCAGCCTCAGAATGCAGCGGACAGCTAGAGTTCTAGGGCAAGTTTAGACTCTCACTCGGTCCGACAAGTTTCGTGCCGCCTTGTCTGAATAAAGATGATGTTGGAAATCAATATCAAACTTTTCTCTGACTTGAACTGGTGTCATTGGATGCAGGGACGTGCTGGCCATTGGGCAAAGCGGGACAACTCCCCAACGGCTGGTTCATTCCAGGCCGGTCCAGACCAGCCATTAGGAAAAAAATACAAATAAAATGTCGGCCTTCATTCCATTTTGGGGGCTGGGAGGCCAACAAAGTAAATCGTCACTGTCGGGCAGAAACCTTGTATCTTCAAGTTTCAATTTTTTACATTTTTTTCGCAAAGCAAAGCCCTGCTTCATCATACAAGGCCGTCGCACAACAGTAGTGAAAACAGCAGATCTACAAGCACACAACGCCTCGCGGTGCGAGGCGTTGTGTGCTTGTAGATCAGCTGTTTTCACTAGTTTAAATCATTTTTAAAATGATAAATACAAAACTAACGGTTTTGGACATACAAGGTTTTAACTCATGTACGACAAATGTACTCATGTAATTGGCCCACCGGCTTGTCACTTGTCATGATCTGAAATGGCAAAACTTTGAGTAGCAGCAGCGCTATAGAGAGAGATCTCTCTCTATAGCGCGCAATGAGGGCCTCTCCAACTCTTTTTCCCGGGCTGAATCAGGGGCCCAGCACGTCCCTGCATTGGATGTGTAACGTTATGCCAGCGCGCCAGAGGCTGCTGGGATGCACTTCATCATGAGTCACATGAGGTGCCTTGACCTTCTACAAAACCCTGCTAGAAAACTCTCTTGTGTGGTGACTGTGGTCTTAGACTTTGTTTGGACTGCAGGCAAATCTGATTTGTTTTCTCCTAACCTGCAGGACCGGCTGTACTCATTGTTATTTCGTCGTCTCTGTCGGGCGGAAATGTTTCTCCATACAGTACTTCAACTTTTTAGTTTTTTTTGTAAATCTCAAAACACCCTATTTTGTCACGATACAGTGTCTCACAAAAGTAGCAAATATAGCAGGTCTACAAGCTCACAACATGTTGCAACGTGGCGCGTTGTGAGCTTGTATTTTTTTAAGAGAATATGAATGTGGCTAAGTGTGTGTGTTTTTTTTACTAATAAAAACAACAGCAACAGTGGTTGCTACGCTAAAGACATAATGACACGCTTAAATTATACGTATAATTATATAGTCATCATACGATAGAGTTGCTCATATACAGTATAATGTATTATGTATACTTTCTCTTAGGTTTAGCTCTGTCACCACAACAGTGAGGAAGTAGAGATCAGGCTTCAGTGTTCCAAATCCAGATCTAACTATTCATTTACCGAATGTCTGTCCTTCTGACCGTCTGTCTGCATGCTGACATCACTGATACTAAACAATGTCGCTACCATGGTAACAGCCGCATGCTGAAACAATGCCCACATTTGGAGATGATGTCCGCCGTCTGTCATCTGTCTGCATGCTATCATCATTGATACTAAACAGTGTTCTGCCATGGTAACAGCTGCATGCTGAAACAATGCCCAAATTTGGTGATGAGCATGCTGACATCACTGATACTAAACAGTGTCGCCACCATGGTAACAGCTGCATGCTGAAACGATGCCCAAATTTGGAGACATCACAGATATAACGGGTATCAGAATTTGCTATCAAATTAACACTGACTGAGACAAATAATAAAAATACAAATAACAAAACTTTTAAGGGCTTGATATACTTTGTTGCGTGCCGTGATCGTGCACCCAAACTAACAAATTTAACAAGCTCACTGGCGATTTTCAGTGCATGACACCAAAATGCAACTAAGCCGGTAGTATAAATCCGGATTTAAGAAATTGACTAAGTTATATTATGCTTTCTTTCATACTAATTGTTGTGGGGAGGTGGGGTGTGGTGGTCCTTGAGAATGGTTTGCATCATGCTAGAAGAACCACTGTCTTAGGACAGTAGAAATTGGACTGAATTTGTTTTGACTGAATTAATGTGAAAGCTTATTAGCAGTCGAGTTGAGGGAATGATTCACTATTAGCTTTGAGAAATGTAAGCTGTTTATTAGCATTTTTGGCAAGTCGGTGCGTAGTTGGGGGACTAGGCTTTAATACTGAAGTGGTGAGTCATGGGTCTGTGGAACATTCCAAGTTTTTGGCTGTTGCATGCCTTGTTTTTCAACTGCGGAAGCAAGCTGTGAATGATAATGAAGAGGCATGAATGTAATGAACACAGCTGGCAGCAAGGGACTCCAAGTGAAGGGACATGAATTTTACTTGCACTAATGTACACTAATAACTACCTGGGTTACAAGATGTATATACCGTCTATGAATCTGTATTATGCATTCTTTATATAAGTTATATTGTTATTACCTTGTGTATACTGCATTGCTGTTGTTAGCTGTCTTGCAGAACATGCAATTTACAATTTACAATTTAGGCATTTTTGCAGATACTCTTAATCCAGAGCGACTTACAATAAGCAAGGTAAATTAAATATTTAGGAGGAGGAGATCTGACTCAAAGACAGACTGACCCGCACACTGCCGCTTGTCCGTTTCAGAGAATTTATTATAGCAACGTTTCGGTCACCAGACCTTTGATAAAGGTCTGGTGACCGAAACGTTGCTATAATAAATTCTCTGAAACGGACAAGCGGCAGTGTGCGGGTCAGTCTGTCTTTGAGTCAGATCTCCTCCTCCTAGTGTTTTGTTACCAACGCACCTGCTAAGAGAGGAACTGGGTGTGCGTAAGCCTTCCCTTCAAAAATTAAATATTTAGGAAATAAAAAAATACGTGTTTGTAAGTCGAATAGCGGACAAAACCAATACATAAAACTATGAGGAAATAGAAAATTAATTGTGGGATAATCATATGGCTTAGGAGCATTTTATGATTGCAAACACTAGATATAAATGGTCAATGCAATAAACAAGGTAATACATCAAAACAATAAGCAAGGTAATACAATACAATCAATACATCAACATCAATACATCAAATGCATTGAAATCTAGACAAAAACAACATGGGTAGACTGAGCACCTAATCAGTAAAAAACATTTTATATAAAAAACCTGGAAAAAATGCTATCTAGTGCCACACTAACATTTAGCTTTATGAGTGTGTGACAAATAAACCCTCTTGATTATCAATCAATCAATCAATCAATCAATCAATCAATCAATCCCAAACAAACAAACCTCGAGCAGAACCAGGCTCTGGGTGGCGGCAGTCCATCTACCGTGACCAGGTCCGACCTAAGGTCTACTTTGAAAGGGTGTCAGGTGGGAGGTGGTGTCCACATGATCACGGCCACAACGCTGCTGATCAAAACAATTAACTGTTTACCTCTCTCCCCCTCCCCTCCGTCCCTCTCCAGGAGTGTGCAGGAGAGCCTCTGTTCATGCTGTACTGTGCCATGAAGCAGCAGATGGAGAAAGGGCCCATAGACGCCATCACAGGCGAGGCGCGCTACTCCCTGAGCGAGGACAAGCTCATCAGGCAGCAGATTGACTACAAGACGCTGGTACGTCACCCTGCTGCCCTCAGACCCCTGGAGTCTTTAGAGTTACAACTGCACTATGACCACCTTTTCCCTCTACACCATGGGTCTTCAACAGGGGGTCAGGGAGAGTTACTACAGGGCGTCCATCTTTCAGTGGTGGAAACCTTTTTTCTCTCTTTGTTTAACCCTAGTGTCCATATTCTGAGAACTGCTTCTGAGAAGCAAAAATAGCAGATCTACAAGCTCACAATGCCTCGCGCTGCGAGGCGTTGTGAGCTTGTAGATTGGCTATTTACGGCAAAGAGCTTTGGTGTAGAGGGGTAAAAGAGCAGACTAAGTACAGGGTGAATGGTCAAGTTTATTACATTTTTAACTCCATTTTTGGGGCTATTGAACACCATTTACATCTGAGTGTTGGTTAAAATAATATTGAACCAATGGAAAGTAGTAAAAAGTGCTTGGGACAAAACCATCTAACTCCACCCGATTGGCCCTCTCTTTTTGTTCATAAATATGTCCTATTGAACACCATTTACGTCTGCGTGTTGGTTCAAATAATATCGAACCAATGAAAAGTAGTAAAACGCCAAACTCCACTTGAGCTCATTTTCCCCAAAAATGAACGTTTTGGAGTTAGGAGGTTTTCGGCCCAACAGCAGAGATATAGTATAATAATATATCAGGTTCATAATAGCACTTTCAGTAAGTTCTCAAAGTTTTGCCTTATGATATACAGTACTACATAACAGTAAATATACCACTATTGTGGTGTTGGAGTGGGGGGTGATAGAGTGGTCATTGAGGAGTGTTTGAAACATGATAGTGGTCCCAAAAAGGTTGTGAATGACATCAATATTTCACACCTTTCTCTCTGCTGTCCGTTCCCTCTCTCTCTCTCTGTCTCTCTCTCTCTCTCTCTCTCTCTCTCTCTCTATCCCCTGCTCTCTCGCTCTGTCTCCCTCCAGACCTTGCACTGCGTCAACCCGGAGAACGAGAACGCGCCGGAGGTGACGGTGAAGTGTCTGAACTGTGACACCATCACGCAGGTGAAAGAGAAGCTGTTGGATGCTGTTTACAAGGGCAGCCCCTACTCCCAGAGACCCAAAGCAGCTGATATGGACCTGGGTAGGAGATGCATACATACAGTACCGTACTATACATACAGTACACACACTGACATAAATATCGTCGTTGTCGTTGGGTGGAAACCTTGTATGTCCAAAACCGTTCATTTTGTATGTATCATTTAAAAAATG